>NC_064854.1:123671082-123818582 GCF_024139225.1 Suncus etruscus | reverse complement strand
CGAACATGGTATTAGCTGGGGGTCTGAGTTTGCTTTTTTGCAAGTGGTTAACCAGTTGTGCCAACACCACTTGTTTAAGAGGCACTCACTGGATATTTTATTTGATATTTCTTTTTGTATTGTTGTGGTATTTCAATTCCTTTTTTCTTGTCCTCTCTCAAACTGAGGTAGAGAGCCTCTAGAAGGACTACGTCCATTTTCGGCTTATTTGATTTTTACCCCACTTTTTTGCTTTGCTTTTCTTCAAACAAAACTACGTAATTTGAACTATCTAGTTCTGCCTCTCAAATAGAGGGGGGAAATAAGGGAGGGTACAAGAACCAACAGATATATGATCACTAAGTAGTAAGCTACACACAGAGGGGACCACTTATTCTGGCAGCCCGGGGAGTGAGGGTGGGGGATATGGGATGCAGGATGGGAACAGGGGGTGGAGGGAGGACAAACTTGGTGACAGGAATTCCCGATTCAATGTTAATATGTACGTAAAATACTATTGTGAAAGATATGTAAGCCTATACGGTCAAAATAAAAATTATATATAATATTAAAAAGATGCTTCTTTCTATTCCTATAAACAAGTGACTCATTTATTTGACCTACTACCTAATTTTCAAAGGGGGGAATTAGTGTCCCTGTGAAAACCTGTGGGTATCCCTCCCCCCAACTTATCTTCTTATTTATCCCACCTGAATGATCAGAACTGCACACACCTGGAATGGGTGGGTAGAAGAGTCTGCATGGGAGAGAGGGAGGGTATAAGAAGAGTTAGAGAAGTGTACGAGAGGCATCATCATCAGGGATTCAGCATCAGGTTCAGCATTAGCCATTGAGCATCACCAAAGAAGCAGCAGCAGTAGCATCACCAAAAGGGAGTTAGTCAGCTTGAAAGCCAATTAGGAAGCCTGGAAAAAGCAGCTGAAAGGGGGACAGAGGCCGAGAGAGCCAGAAGGAGTAGAGAAGTAGCTGCTAGAAAAAGGCTTAGCATATAGGTCAGGTGAGGAGGTGTGCATGGCGGTAGGGATTGTGAAATAAAACTGGCTGACTCTGAAACTTCATCTGACTGCTTTGTGAATCTCTCTGCCCTCACCCTGCAATCTTCAGACCTGCCAGACCATAGGGGCTGCAGAAGCCGGGTCAAACCCAGAAAAGCCTCACCATCTCTCCACACCAACAACAGGACTCATTAATTTATATTAAGACAACAAAAACCTACCATATTTAAACAAATAGAAAGTCTACCTCCACACCTCACAGTTGCAGCCCAGGCTACCTACCACCTATCTGGATCTTTCGAGTGTTTCCGAGAAGTCAGTATACCACTTTGAAAAAAGGCATATAAACCATTTCTCAGAGAAAACTGGCACCGGTTTGCTATGTGAGTGCCCAGAAGCACTGCCCTTTTTCAAACATACTGTTTGCCTAATTATTCCTAACAAGACAGGAATAGTTTTTATACATTGCATGTTTAAAAAAATAAAAGAAAGAAAGAACAGCTGAGTAGCGTAGTAGAGTCATAGCAGCAGGTCAACTAGGGTTTGATCCCTAACATCCAATAGGCTTCCCAAGCCCACCAGGAGTATGTCCTGAGTTCAGAGCGAGGAGTAACACCTGAGCACTGCTGAGTGTGGTCCTAAAAGAAAAAAACTGAATAGAGATCAAATTCATTAAATAATAGAATTTAAGGGCCTGAAAGAAGCTCCTCAATAAACAGTAGTGAATCAAGTCTAGCAATATATTAAAACTATCAAATAACACAATCAAATGGGGTTCATCTCAAGAATGCAAGGATGGTTCAATATACACAAATAGATTATTATAATACACTATGTCAAGAAAAAAAGAAAAAACAATAATATCAATTGACACAGAGAAGGATTTTTGACAAAACCCAACACCCATTCATATGGGGGGGAAAACAGTCCTCAAAAAAATAAGAATGGAATAACACACCTCAAAATAGTAATAGCATTTTACAACAAACCTAATCAATAACAGACTCAATGGTGAAAACATAAAACATAAAACCATGAGATCAGGCACAAGGCAAGGAAAACTATTGTCATCACTTAACACTCATCAACATGGATTTTGAAAGTTCTTAGCACAGCAAT
This sequence comes from Suncus etruscus, assembly GCF_024139225.1. Taxonomy (NCBI): domain Eukaryota; kingdom Metazoa; phylum Chordata; class Mammalia; order Eulipotyphla; family Soricidae; genus Suncus; species Suncus etruscus. Next base: position 123,816,468 of record NC_064854.1, on the reverse strand, counting down.
CAGACAAAAATAAATCTACTATTTTCAGGTGGCATAATATTCATCAAAAACCCCTAAAGACTTCATCAAAAACACTTAGAAAAAACATCTAATCCCATCAAAAAATGGGGAGAAGAAATGAACAGACACTTTGACAAAGGAGAAATACAAATGGCCAAAAGACACATGAAAAAGTGCTCCACATCACTAATCATCAGGGAGATGCAAATCAAAACAACGATGAGATACCACCTCACACCCCAGAGAATGGCACACATCACAAAGAATGAGAATAAACAGTGTTGGCGGGGATGTGGAGAAAAAGGAACTCTTATCCACTGCTGGTGGGAATGCCGTCTAGTTCAACCTTTATGGAAAGCGATATGGAGATTCCTCCAAAAACTGGAAATCGAGCTCCCATACGATCCAGCTATACCACTCCTAGGAATATACCCTAGGAACACAAAAATACAATACAAAAACCCCTTCCTTACACCTATATTCATTGCAGCACTATTTACCATAGCAAGACTCTGGAAACAACCAAGATGCCCTTCAACAGACGAATGGCTAAAGAAACTTTGGTACATATACACAATGGAATATTATGCAGCTGTCAGGAGAGATGAAGTCATGAAATTTTCCTATACATGGATGTACACGGAATCTATTATGCTGAGTGAAATAAGTCAGAGAGAGAGAGAAAAAAACGCAGAATGGTCTCACTCATCTATGGGTTTTAAGAAAAATGAAAGACACCCTTGTAATAATAATTTTCAGACACAAAAGAGAAAAGAGCTGGAAGTTCCAGCTCACCTCAGGAAGCTCACCACAAAGAGTGATGAGTTTAGTTAGGGAAATAACTACATTTTGAACTGTCCTAATAACGAGAATGTATGAGGGAAATGGAGAGCCTATCTAGAGTACAGGCGGGGGTCGGGTGGGGAGGAGGGAGACTTGGGACATTGGTGATGGGAATGTTGCACTGGTGATGGGTGGTATTCTTTACATGACTGAAACCCAAACACAATCAGGTATGCAATTAAGGTGTTTAAATAAATTAAAAAAAAAAGAAAGAATAAACCAGAGCAGTATGTAGCAGGTTACAAAATTAACACACAAAAATTCCATAACATTCATATATATAAGTAAAGAATTAAAAGAAAAAAGGAATAAAAAAGAAAAAAAGAATTAAAAAACAAATTGAGGCTCGGCTCTTCAAGTCTGTGTTCTCACTTGAACATATATCTCACTTGCTTGTCCTTTTTTTGCTTGCTTATTTTCCACCCTGAGAATTTAAGACATGAACTTTTCTCCCTTTCTTCACAACTTTATAAACAGTTTCAGTTAAAATTCTGTTTTAATTAAAACTTACTTGCTTCCCCCCAAAATGAAAATGACTGTTCCTTTCAAAGAATTTTCTAGGATATAAAATTCCTAGGAATCAGCATAATAAGGAGGATGAAAGACTTACTCAGTAAATCATTACAAAGAAAAATAGAATTCACCAGGAAATGAAAAGGTAATCCCTGTTCAAACTGGAAGAATCATGGTCAAAATGATCATCCTATCCAGATTCAAAAGCCCTCTGCAATCCTACATTTATTGCAATGCTATTTACAATAGCCAGAATATGGAAATAACCCAAATGCCCAAGAACAGATGAATGGCTAAAGAAACTGTGATACATCGACCACACCCACAAACACAGCTGACATGTTCGAAGCGGGCCAGCTCCATAGGCTCACTCTTTTTCTTAAACAAAATGTAAACCAAGCTATGAAAGATTATGGCTACAACAGCCCACACAGCAGATAGCTGGCCATCTCAGGACGACAGGGTGGGCCAAGCACCCGCCCTGCAGAAGCCACGCTTGCTACCTCCATCTCCCAGAATCACCGCTTCCCTGATGGCCCTGCCTCATCACTGTCCCTCTACAATTCCCTCCGGGAACACCAATCTGACTACATTTGAGGTATGCTAGTTTGGAGCTGGTATCACCAAAGAACTTTGGAGTGAGTGCAGGCACCCTCCCCCTGGAAGCTGAATAGATACCCATATAAATTGTAGTATAAGTAACAGTGCTTTGACTTTATGAACAACTTCATCTATTTGATGCTGTCATCCCTAAAAAACACGCCCACTTAACAAAATGGGGCTGACAACAAGGGACTACTAAACCTCTGCCACTGTATTAATGACTTCATTGGAGATACAATACTTTTTCAAAAATCTGCTTCCTACTGTACTTTTTTCTTTCATTTTTTTCTTCTCTTCCACTTAATTTTTTCTTTCTATTTTTTCAATAGTTTTGTCTTCACTTATCTTTAAACAAATGTATTAGGATAAACTTTATCAACTATGTGATGCATTTTTTAAAATAAATTTAAAAAGTGAAGAAAACTGTGATATATCTATACAATGGAATCCATACAATGCAGCTATTAGGAAAAATGAAGTCATGAAATTTTCTTGTACATGGATAGATGAGGTTATTATGCAGCATGAAATGAGTCAGAGGAAGAGGAACAGACATCAAATAATCTCACTCATTTGAAGTATATAAGAAAAATAAAAGACAGTATAGTAATAATATCCAAAGACAATACATATGAGGGCCAGTCCATGGTAGGAAGTTTTCCACAAGAGTTGTGAGCGCAGTTAAGGTGGAGAAGGACCCACTATAACAATGCTAGTTGAAACTGATAACTCTGAATAAAAAGTAAGCACTGAAAGGAGATAAAGTGATATGCATGGTATTAATAATACCATTAATAATAGTACAAACCACAATGTCAAGGTAAAAAGAGAGAAAAAAGCAAAATGCCTGCTTCAGAGACAGGTGGGTTGGGTTGGTGGGAGGGAACCTGGGACATTGGTGGCAGAAAAAATGCACTGGGGAAGGATGGCATACATTCTATGACAAAAATTCCATCATGAACAATTTTGTAACCATAGTGCTTAAATAAAGTAATTTAAAAAAAGAAGAGAGAAATATAAGAAAAATGTTTGCAGGTCTGGAGACATAGCATGGAGGTAAGGCATTTGCCTTGCATGCAGAAGAATGGTGGTTCAAATCCCAGCATCCCATATGGCCCCCAAGCCTGGCAGGAGTGATTTCTGAGCGAGGATCCAGGAGTAACCCGAGTGCTGCCGAGTATGACCCAAAAACAAACAAACAAACAAAAAATGTTTGCACCAAAGTGCCTTGATGGAGGAAAACTGGGGACATTGGTGGTGGAGAAGTGCAGTGGTGAAGGATGCTTTACATTGACTGAAACTCAACTAACTGACTGAAAAACTGTATCTGTAAAAAAAAAAAAATCTGCATTGTGAACAATCTTATAACTATAATGTTTAAATAATTTTTAAAATAGTAATAAAAATTCCATGACTTTTTTTGTTTGTTTTTGGGCTATACCCAACAGTACTCAGGGGTCATTCCTGGTGGAACCCAGGGTACGATATGGGCTGCCAGGGATTGTAACCATATTGGCTGCATGCAAGGCAAACACCTACATTCTGTGCTATTACTCAGGCTCCCAAATTACATTTTTTTAAAACTTAGAACAAAGAGGGCATAGTGGTGGTGCAAGTAGTAAGGCATCTGCCTTGTGCGTGCTAGCCTAGGATGGACCGCAGTTTGATCTCCCAGCATCCCATATGGTCCCCCGAGTCAGAAGCGATTTCTGAGCACATAGCCAGGAGTAACCCCTGAGCATCACTGGGTGTTGCCCAAAAACCAAAATATATATATATATATATATATATATATATGTATACTAATATTTGTACAAAATCATAAAATGCCCCAATAACTAAAGCAATCTTAAATTTCAAAATGATGGGAAGCTTTGTTTCCCAACTTTAAACTATACTACAAAATTATCACAATAAAAACTACATGGCAGCATAATAAATTTCACTTATATTGCTGAGTCCAGATTTGCAGTTAAATGAGAAAAGATGACAATTGTGAGTTGAATTCCCAGATTTATGAAGCAAATAAAAACTTTTCAACAAATGTTATTGGGAAAACTATTTAACCTGTATGTGAAGAATAAAATTGAAACCATACCTCACACCCTGCACAAAAAATAAATTCAAAGTGAATTTAATATTTTAAGATTAGGCAAGAAATACTCATAAAATACTTTGAAGAAAACATCAGCAGAACTTTCCAAGAAATTGACTGCAGAGGTATACAGAACAACATGTAGGTAAAATACTCCAAGACATTGAGACTAAAGGCATCTTCAAGGAGAAAACAGCAATCTCCAAATAAGTTGAAGCAGAGATAAATAGATGGGACTATATTAAACTGGGAAGCTTCTGCACCTCAAAGGAAATAGTGCCTAGGATACAAAAGCCACCCACAGAATGGGAGAAACTATTCACCCAATACCCCTCAGACAAGGGGCTAATATTTAAGATATACAAGTTACTGGCAGAACTTAACAAGAAAAAAACATCTAACCCCATCAAAAAAATGGGGAGAAGAAATGAACAGGTACGTTCTCAAAGAAGAAATACAAATGGCCAAAAGGCACATAAAAAAATGTTCCACATCACTAATCATCAGGAAAATGCAAATCAAAACAATTATAAGGTACCATCTCATGTCACAGAGACTGACTTACATCACAAAGAACAAGAATAAGTGAAGAACAAGAACAAGAGAAGATGTGGGGAGAAAGGAACTCTCATTCACTGCTGGTGAGAATGCCATCTAGTCCAGCCTTTATGAAAAACGATATGGAGATTCCTCAAAAAACTGAAAAGTAGCTCCCGTATGATCTAGCTATACCACTTCTAGGGATATACCATAGGAACACAAAAACGCAATATAAAAATCCCCCTTCCTCATACCTATATTTATTGCAGTGCTATTTCCAATAGCCAGACTCTGGAAACAGCCAAGATGCCCTTCAACTGATGAATGGTAAAAGAAACCGTGGTATGTATACACAATGGAATATTACGCAGCCATCAGGAGAGATGAAGTCATGAAATTTTCCTATACATGGATGTACATGGAATCTATTATGCTCAGAAAAATAAGTCAGAGGGAGAGAGATAGATACAGAATAGTCTCACTCATCTATGGGTTTTAAGAAAAAAAGAAGGCATTACTGAAATAATTCCCAGAGATGAGGGCCAGAAGAACCGGCTCACCACAAAGAGTGGTGAGTGCAGTAAAAGAAATAACTACACTGAGAACTATCATAACAATGTCAATGAGTGAGGGAAGTAGGAAGCCTATCTCGAATACAGGCGGGGGAGGGGGAGGAGGGAGTTTGTGAGCATCAGTGATGGGAATGTTGCACTGATGGAAGAGGTGTTCTTTTCATGACTGAAATCCAACTATAATCATGTTTGTAACCATAGTGTTTAAATAAAGATATTATTAAAAAAAAACAGTGGGGTAAAAAATTTTCCGGGATACTGGGTAAATAATGAAACCAGTACTGCCATGACAACCCTCTTTTACTTCACTGATGTGCTATATTATCTATCAGAGTGTCATTGTACATAACCCTCCTTCTGAATTGCCTCATGCTGCTCTGGGATATTTACCAACATTTTTCAAAATGAACTGAACAAGGCATATCTGTAAAACATTCACCCATGAACATGACCCAAGAAGAGAAAATGATTTTACAATAGTGAAGAGTCCTTACCGAAAAAGACTTTCCTAAGGCAGGTACTGGACTCAATGGGATAAGTGAAATTGCATTAATGATGTCTGACAAGTGTTTGCAGGATACAGCAGTGAAGAGTCCTTACTCAAAAGACTTTTCCTAAGGCCGGTACTAGACCCAACAAGATAATCAAAATCATGTTAAATATGTCTGACAAATGTGTGCAGGATTCTCACTCAGTGGGATGAGCGATGCAGAGATGGATAAGCAGGTGCTGGCAATCCAAGTCTTAGGTCCTGTGAAATGGTTCAATGTTCAAAATGATATGAATTCATTAACAGAAATGACACTGAGCAAGATGTCTTTGTTCACCAGACAGCTATTAAAAGAAACAACCCCAGGAAATCTTTGCACAGCATTGAAAGATGAGGAGTTTGTGGTGTTTGATGTCTTTAAAGGATAGAAAGGTATAACTGGGCTAGGGGGAATACCAGTGTAAGGCAGCTGCTATGCTCCCAATTGAGTAGGGTCCACCGATTCAACATTTGGCCTCACCCAACTGAGGCTCCCTCAGGCAGAACAGAACCAGGCCATGAAGGGGAGCAAGTGGAAGACTCAGAACAACATGCCAGACACCAGTGCCCAATGCCTTTCTGCAGAAGGCTCTTTGCGAGAAGCCCAAGGCCCCTCATCCATCTGCAGCCTGTCAAGGGCACTCACTGATCAACTATGTATGCACGGATGTGTGTATATTAGTCCATGTTGTAAGTAACACCTTTTTTCTGTCCTCTCACACCTTCCTTTTTGGCTGGGAGATTCCCCTCCTCTATCTTTTCAGATTTGTGCTGCAATGTATCTTCGCTGTTAACTTTGCTGGGAATTTGTGAATCCAAGAACAGTCCCCAGAATGAGAAATTACTTCCCATCCCCTTGTCCCCTTTCGGGGGAAGACCTTGGTAATATTTATCCGCAGCAAATAATAATCCACACAGACAAAAAGGATAGGGTTTAAAAGATCGGGCAAGGAGAGCCAGAGAATCCTCCTGCAGCCAGCAGCTTTCACAGAAGGACCCCTCTCTCCTGTCCCTCAAGCTATTTATTCCCAACTCCACAGCGCCCCACCTGGAAGGGCTAGGTGGGGCAATAGTCACAGAACAATCCTAAGGAAAAACTTTTATATACAACAATTCCAAGAATCATCTTATGGAAACTTTTTCATATGCTACATTGTGCTATAAGAACCAAGCAGCCAAGCTGACCACATGAAGCAGCTTTTTCAAGTGGATCTTTGGCTGGTGATTCCAAATCAGTAGCCTTAGGAGATCATCACTCTGACTGCTCTTCACTGACAGATTACTTCATCAGCTGATCACTATCCAATATTTTCCTCACCCATGGTTCTTTTTAACAAATAGAAGAGGGGGAATTGTTGTCATACACCTGTAAAAATCACTTACTTTTTCCTTTCATCTTTTCTGAGTTAATTAGCCCAAGTACCCTTAATTTTCATCAGCCCTGAACCTCAGGTGATTTATGGTTAAACTCTGGCTAATAAAAGTGGCAGGGAAAGCAGCAGAAGAAAAAAGCTTGGCTGGCTCAATAAGATCCAAGATGCTGCTTGACACCCTCTGGCCAAAATACACTTCTTCCCATGACTGTCTGATTTCTTGTGTGAGACTGCAAGCTGAGATCCCAGAGAACAAAAACAAAAATAAACAAATGGGAGTATACTGAATTTAAAAAAAAAACTGCTTCTGCACAGTGGATAAAACTCAGCAATAATTAAAAAAATAATCCTATTTAATGGGAGAAAATATTTGCACACAACACATCAGATAAAGAGCTAATATCCAACATCTGTAAAATACTCATAAAACTCAACAACTAAAATCATTCTGTGATCCCATCCACAAATAGGTAAAGGAGACAAAAATTTTTCCAAAGATATACAAATGGACAATAGATATAAGAAAAAAGTGGTGCTCACTTTCAATCATGAGAGAAATGAAAATCAAACAAAATTGAGATATCATCTCAAACGAGTAAAAACAGTACATATCACAAAGTCTGAAAACACACAGTGTAGGCAGAGGGTGTGGTGAGAAAGGAACCCTCATCCACTATTGTTAGGAATAGCCTCTTGTTTAGCCTCTACCAAAAGCAATATGGAGATATCTTCAAAAAAATAGCAATAGAACTTTAATACAATCCAGTAATATTACTTCTTGGCATCTATCCCCCCAAAAACAAAATCATTAATTCAAAAGTTTACATAGCAACATAAATCATTACAACAGCCAAAATATGGAAACAATCCAATATCTAACTACAGATCAGAGGATCAATAAATTGTGTATAGGCCAGAGCAATAGTACAGTGGGTAGGGCATTTGCCTTACAAGCAACTGACTTGCATTCAGTTCCCAACATCCCATGTGGTCCCCCAAGATCACCAGAAGTAATTCCTAAGTGCATAACCAGGAGTAACTCCTGAACACTTTTAGGTGTGGACCCACCAAAACAGTTGTGGAGGGGCCGGAGCAGTGGCCCAAGCTTTAAGTCCGCCCTGCAACCTCTAGACTAGGATGGACCATGGTTTGATCCCCTGACATCCCATATGATCCCCCAAGACAGGAGCAATTTCTGAGCGCATAGCTAGGAGTAATCCAGTTGTGGATATATACACAGCTCTAAGAAAAAAAAACAAAATCATGCAATTTGTTGCAACATGGATGTAACTGGAAGGTATCTTACTGAGTGAAGTAAATCAGAAGGAAATAGATACAGAATGGTCTCTCTCATATGTGGGACTTAAAGAGAGATAGCCAGGTAGCAACAAAGGGTTAACAGTAATACAATAGGAGGATTGATCCACACAACTGAGTTGTATATGGGCAAGAGGGATGGGTTGAAAGAGAGGGACATTAGGATCTTGAGGAAGGAAGGTTCACTATTGATGGGTACAGTTCTGGAATTAAGTTTGTGGGAAACCTTTAACAATATTGCAAATCATAGACCTCAATCAACCAAAAAAATAATGATAATGTGTCTATTAAGGAGGAAACCTGAAATTTAGGAGAAAAACTAGGGAAACTAGGGATGCTGCTCAGTGGTTGAAGCCACTAGTGGTGGGACTGATTGAAACACTATGTGCCTTAAAATTATTAAATGTTTTGCCAATCATGGGACATAAATATTACTTAATGTAAAGTGGTACACAAGAGCAAATTTTTTTTTTTTTTTTTGGTTTTTGGGCCACACCCGGCATTGCTCAGGGGTTACTCCTGGCTGTCTGCTCAGAAATAGCTCCTGGCAGGCACGGGAGACCATATGGGACACCGGGATTCGAACCAACCACCTTTGGTCCTGGATCGGCTGCTTGCAAGGCAAACACCACTGTGCTATCTCTCCGGGCCCAAGAGCAAATATTTTTAAAAATCACATGCCAAATATGCAAAATGTTATTTTTGTATTTTGTTCCTCTTCGATTCAGAGATTGATTTTTATCAAAAGTAAGATCAAACTACATATTCATTTTATACAAGGTACATGTTCAATTGTTCTTATAAAGTATGTAACATTGGATATCCTTATAGTAATAAGAAAACAGCTGTCAGCATTTTTTAAAAAAAAGTCACTGGAATTATGGGTGAGAAAATATATTCTTGGCAAGAAAATATATCAAAATCATATTTAATACCATGAAGCAAAGAGAAAAAAAACATCCAAAATTACAAACTCTTAAATTAATAATGTTAACTACTCACCCCCTATTACTGACAATTGCCTTTTTCAAGTGAACATAATTTGCAGGAAAGATCCCCTGTAAAAAAGAAAAAATATTTCTCATTAGTAAAAGTGGTATTTAATGTATACTAATACAGAAGTCAGACTGCAATATTAATTTATACACTCTACCAACAACCATTCTTTTAATGTGGAAACCACTTTAGATACTAATTTAAGAAGGCAGACTTGACAAATAATGTATTAGATAGGAATTTAGTTATCACTTGCAATTAGTGTCTATCCTCAAAGGAAAAATTTATAGTAAGCAACTAATTTGGGGGAGGAGGGATACTCACTGTGGTGTTGTTTAGAGGCCATAAAAACCATCGTCATCAATATTCATGGAGTGCCAACGGTTAAATCTAAGGCTTCAAGTTATGTATCCCCAAATTGTCTTTTCATTTTAAAATTTTTATCATTTGTCCTATTTTTATTGTAGTGGTGGTAATAGTGGTTTTTTTTTTAATTGATTTCAGTGTACAAAGTTACTGCCATCCATCACCAAAGTGTCCAGACCTCTACCACTGTCAAGTGTTAATTTCTAATCTTTTAAGCCACTGAAAATGTTCCATTGGATGTTCACGATACAGATTTAAAGTTGACAAGCATCTACATGTTAAGTACATTTACTGACCAGTAATTTATAGTAATTCTTCACTCAGAAGTGAAGAAACGTTAATCAGACTCTGGTTAACAGTGTACTAACAAAAATGAATTAGTTTTAGTTTCTACAACTACACTGAGGTGTCGCTCCAGCAGTGCTTCAATCAACATATGGAATGCTGAGGATGAAACCTGGGTCAGCTATGCAAAAGAAAGCTACCCTGTCCACTTTACTATCTATCTGACCACTCTTCTTTCATTATTTCCAGTTTCAACTAGTTTATTTGTATTTTTAATTTATAAAAGATAAAAGCGCACAGAGTTTTTTAAAAAAAATTATTTTCCAATCAGTGGTTCACTCCTTTTTCTAATGTTTGAAACTTTCTTCTAGGAAAATATTGATGGGCTAGATATATGAGGTTATCAATAGCTGAACTACAACAATTAATTTTATAGTATTTTGTGTACTTTCACCTCCTTGACTTATATACTTAAGTATTTGTTTTTATGCTATTGTGAATAGGACTAGTTCCTTTATTTCATTTTCATTACTTTTTGGGAGCCTTGTTGCTCAAGGACTATTCCCAGCTCTATATTTGGAAACTCTTCTTGACAACGTTCTGGGGTGCTAGATTTCAACCCAGGCCTCCCTTAGCCCATTAACTTATCTCTCTGAGTTTTTTTTTTTTTAATTTTTTTTATTTGCTTCTTTCAGTATCTTTTTTTAAATTTTTTTTTTTTTTTTTTGGTTTTTGGGCCACACCTGTTTGATGCTCAGGGGTTACTCCTGGCTATGCACTCAGAAATCACTCCTGGCTTGGGGGGACCATATGGGACACCGGGGGATCGAACCGCGGTCCGTCCTATGCTAGCGCTTGCAAGGCAGACACCTTACCTCTAGCGCCACCTTCCCGGCCCCTTTTTAAATTTTTTTTAAACTTCTGATTTTATTTTTTTTTTTGGATGATAAAATCAAACCTCTTTAATTAGAGATCTTGGTATTTGCACAGGTCATAGGATGGAGTCTTTCTTTACAGTTCTAGAAGTTCTGTTCCATCACTGTTTTTTTTTTATTTAAACAACTTTATTACATACATGATTGTGTTTGGGTTCAGTCATCTAAAGAACACCACCCACCACCAGTGCAACATTCCATCACCAATGTCCCAAAGACAAAGGCGCAAAGAAAGAGGACAAGGTGAAGTTACAGTGGGAAGACAATCTCTGGGGTTTTTTAACCTATTTTTCAGATATTTCATCACTGAGGTATAAAAATACAAAAATAATTACTTTCCTATCCAGAAAATTTATTGAACTTGTTGGTTGATACTGGAATCTTTGGCTTTTTATATAAAACATCAACTGTAAATACAACTTTACTTGTTACTTTAACATAAAAACTTTTATTTCCTTTTTATCTCATTGCTCTGGTAAGAACATTTAACACTGCATTAAATAGGAGTAGTGAAAATAGGCACCCTCGTCCTCTTCCTAATCTTAAAAAAAAAGTGTTCAATCTTTCATCAATTAATCAGTTGTGGGCTTCTCATATGTAGTGTTTATTAGTTAAGATTTTACTTCTAAACCCCAGTTTGTTTTTGTTTGCTTTTTCCTAGAGGACAAAAGGCATAAAGCCATTCAAAAAAAAGAAAAAAGAAAGAAAGAAAAAATAAAAATGACCAAAATGTCAGTGATCTTTGGGACATCTCAGGAAATATAATATCCAAGTTATAGTCCCTAGAAAGAGAGGGAAGGGAAATATGGGAAGAAAAGTTTGATAAGGAAATTATAGTCAAACTTCACAATCTGAAGATCATATAGATAAAAATATTAGCTATTTCATTTTAACTTATATAACTTGAACCAAAAAAAGCTATTGATATTTCAATCATTTAACTTTCTCTGGTTCAGAACTTTTAAAAATATCTTTCTTTTTATTTTATAAAACAAGTTTCAAATGATAAAAGAAAAAGAAGAAAAAAGGATTAACATTAACAGAAACACCAAAACACAACATAATTAAAATGACAACAGCCGAGAGAGAGTTATTCCTCGGAGCACTGAAATAAAATCCAAAATGTATCTAGAAGGGAGCCCCCATAAAAAAAATCACAGCTGATATTTCAAAACTGCATAGGACAGAAAGTAACTGTATAAGACACCAACACACTAAAATAATAGCCAACCAAACAAAAGTACTTCATCCAGCTAAGTTCTTGTTCAAATTCAATCATGCAATATAAACTTCACTGACAAATAATAAAGAAATTCTAGGTCACTAAGCCAGTACAGCAAGACACACTAAATGGACTCATATAAAGGTTAAAGAAACAGCAATGAAATCATGAGACCCAAACTTTAAAATGGGCCTGTTATGATGGCAGGCTAGAGATGGTGGTGGCATGAGATGGACTCTACGAACACTGATGGAGGGAGATTGACACTGAAGGTGGGATTGGTGCTGAAACATCTTACATCTAAAACCCAACTATGAATAACTTTGAAAATCACAATGATTTAAAAAAAAAAGACAATTAAAAATATAATATATTTATATAATATATAAATAAGTATTTTTACTACTAATAACTATTCTTAAACAAAATATTTATAAAGGCCAAAGTAATAGTATAGAGCCTCAATGGCAAACCTATGGCACGTGTGCCAGTGGTGACACAGCTGGCACATGGGAAGGGGTCCGCAATTAAGATATGCGGCATGGTGGGAGATAAGTGTGCCAGTGTTTGCTTTGCAGCTCACCTACAAACAGGGCCGAACTGGTCATTGGAAGGACCGGGCATTGTGTGGCAGTCTGGGCACTCGGGCTCAAAAAGGTTAGCCATCACTGGTATAAGGTATATGCTTGCCTTGTACTCAACCAACCTAGGTTTCATCCCCAACACCACATATGGTTTCCTGAGCCCCACCAGGAGTGATACTTGAATGTAGAGGCAGGAATAAATTCTGAACACTTCTTTTTTTTTTTTTTTGTGGTTTTTTGGGTCACACACGGCAGTGCTCAGGGGTTATTCCTGGCTCCATGCTCAGAAATTGCTCCTGGCAGGCACGGGGGACCATATGGGACGCTGGGATTCGAACCGATGACCTTCTGCATGAAAGGCAAACGCCTTACCTCCATGCTATCTCTCCAGCCCCAATTCTGAACACTTCTAAGTGTGGCCCAAAACCCATTTTTGATCATAATCACAATGCATAGGAATGCCATTTTCAAATCATTTAATAGTGATTATATTTTAAAAACTGAAACTGAACTATTTTACTGAAACATTTTATTGAACCATTTTTTATTTTATATTTTATTTTATTGAACTATATTTTATTTTACTGAACCATTTTCATGTGGTTCTACAAAATACTACCATAACTTTTTTTAAAATCTTTTTTTGGTTGGGGCCGGAGAGATAGCATGGAGGTAAGGCATTTGCCTTGCATGCAAAAGAATGGTGGTTTGAATCCCGGCATTTCATATGGTCCCCCAAGCCTGCCTAGAGTGATTTCTGAGTGTAAAGCCAGGAGGAACCCCTGAGCGCTTCCGGGTGTGACCCAAAAACAAACAAAAAAAAAACTTTTTTGTTTGTTATTCTCAGGGTTTACTCCATGCTCTGCATCAGGAAACACTCCTGGTGGTATTCAAAGACCATATGGGATGGTAGGTATAGAACTCAGATCAGCCACATGCAAAGAAAGCACCCTACCCTCTGTATTAGCTCTATGATCCCTAAATTTTTTTCTTTTTTTATTGAAACCATAGTGATTTACAAAGTTATTCATATCTGGATTTTAGACATACAATGTTTCAATACCAATCCTACCTCCTGTGTCAACATCCCTCCACCATTTTTCCCAGAGTCCATCCTATGCCACTATCCCCACCCAGCCTGCCAGCATAACAGCCTGTTTTTAATTTTGGTTGTTAAAGTTTAGGTCTTATGATTTGTTGATGAATCTGTGGCTTGGAGATTTAGTTTTGTCCTTTCTTAACATCACCAATGCACCTGAGACCTCTTGAGGTTCCTGACACATCATTTCATATTTATTCTTTCTCTTCCTTCATTAAATTTCCTTCTTTTTCCTCACTATATTCTGGGACCTAGCGTATTCTCAACAATCCCCATTTAAACCACTGCATTTCTTCATGCAGTTCTTCTAAAGAGCACATATAAATGATATTCTGTATTTTTCCTTCTGACTTACTTCATTTAACAGAACTTTCAGCTCCATCTGTGTTGCAACAAATTGCAAGATGGCATCTTTCCTTACATATATATATATATATATATATATATATATATATATATATATATATATATATATTCCACATTTTCATTATCCACTCATCTGTTGTTGGACATCTAGATTGATTCCAAATCTTAACTATTATACTGAGTGCTGCAATGAACAGAAGTGTACAAATATCCTTTTGGATGAGTGTTGCTCTGTCCTGGTGATAGATACTCAAAGCATGATTTCTGGGTCATATGGCAATTCAATTAGGAGTTTATTGAGAACCCTCTATGTTTTCCAGAGAGATTGGATCAGGCAGCATTTCCACCAGCAGCGGATGAGAGTTCCTTTTCACCACATTCCTGCCAACACAAATTGTTGCCAATATATTTTATATGTGCCATTTTCACTGGTGTAAAATGATATCTTATTGTCTTGATTTGGATTTCCCTAATGTTAAGTAATGATGAGCTTTTCTTCATGTGCCTGTTGACCATCTGTTGGTCTTCCTCAGAGAGGTGTATATTCATTTCCTCTTTCCATTTTTAATGGTGTTTTTAGGTGGATTTACCTTTGTGACTACTTTGTATATCCTATATATCAATCCTTCATCTGATGTGTTGAGTAAAAACATCTTCTCCCACTCAATGAGCAGTCTTTTAGCTATGATCCATTTTTTGTTATACAGAAACTGTTCAGTTTGATGAAGTCCCATTTATTCAGATTTTATTCTATGGCCCTTGCCATTGGCATCCGATTGTTGAAAATTCCTTTGAAGTCGAAGTGTTGGAATGTTCTGCCTATGTTTTACTCAATTTATCCTCAATTATGGATACTTTATGGATTTAAATCTCAAGGTCTTTGATCCATTCTGAATTGACTTTTGTGTGTGAAGGGACTTTGGACATAATTTCAACTTTTAATACTGTCTTTTTAACTGTTAATTTTTAAAGTTTATAATATAAAAACAGGCATTAACAGGTATGCAGCTACTTGGTAACAAGTTACAATAATTTAGAAGTCTAGAATGAAAATGATATGATCAAAATAAATAATCTCAGAATTACCACTTCAAACCAAAGTAAAGCAATCATTGAAGATGGATCACAAAAGGGAGCTTTAATGCTAACTTTCTGTTAGTGTACCTTAATTTCCTCCTTTTGATTAGTCTGTCAAATCATTGCTGGCATTAATAATAAAATTACTCTTCTAACACTAAATCTTTTGTTGTAGGAACAATATAGAAATAGATATGAGATTCTAGGTACTTTGTTCTACAATAGAACTTGATAAAGATAGATGATTGATCTTTTATGACCTCAAATGATTGGAGCATATGCTTTGCCTGTGAGAGACCACATCCAATCCTTAGCACTGCATGATTCCTTAACACTGTGGGAAGTAATATGGCTCTGAGTTAGGAGTAGCTTCCAAGTACCCTGGGTATGCCTTCCATCACCCGTGCACACACAAAAAGACATAAAATAGAGCTCTTATTACCCTGTTCGCAATGTCGAAGGAAAAGGGAGGAATTTTTAGACTTCAAGGGAAAAACTTTTTTTTTTTTTTTTTGGTTTTTCGGCCACACCCGTTTGATGCTCAGGGATTACTCCTGGCTAAGCGCTCAGAAATTGCCCCTGGCTTGGGGGGACCATATGGGACGCCGAGGGATCGAGGGATCGAACCACAGTCCTTCCTAGGCTAGCGCTTGCAAGGCAGACACCTTACCTCTAGCGCCACCTCACCGGCCCCGGGAAAAACTATTTCAGTTTTAATATAAGGACAGACTTCCATCTATCCCTACTTAGATGCCAGGCATGGAAGCAAATTCTCTTGGACATTTTATTTAAAGTTTCAGATGACTACAGCCACAGGTAATATGCAAAGTAACTACTAATATGCTATCAGTGAACATAGGATACCAAAGACTTAAAAATAGCTATTTCCCTTGGTAAAATGAGTATGGGAGGCATCATTTTTCCAAAATTTTAATTGTATTACAAAGCTATAGTCATTAAAATAGCATGGTAGTGGAATAAAGACAGACCCTCAGATCAGTGGAATAAACTTGACTACTCAGAGAATATTCCCCAGACATATAATCAATTAATCTTTGATAAAGGGGCAAGAAATACAAAATGAAGCAAGGAGAGTCTCTTCAAGAAGTAGTGTTGAAGAGATTGGTCAGCCATTTGCTGAAAAGCAAACTCAGACCTCTATCTAACACCCTGCAAAAAGGTCAAATCCAAATGGATTAAGAACCTAGATATCAGACCCAAAACCAAAAGGTATAATGAACAAGATGTAGGTAAAACACTCCATGACATCGAGACTAAAGGCATCTTCAAGGCAGAAACAGCACTCTCACCAAACAAGTAAAAGCAGAGATAAATAGATGGGACTATATTAAGCTGAGAAGCTTCTGCACCTCAAAGGAAATAGTGCCTAGGATACAAAAGCCACCCACAGAATGGGAGAAACTATTCACCCAATACCCTTCAGAAAAGGGGCTAATATCTAAGATATTCAAGTTACTGACAGAACTTAACAAGAAAAAAATCTAACCCCATCGAAGAAATAAACAGACAATTTCTCAGAGAAGAAATACAAATGGCCAAAAGGCACAAGAAAAAATGTTCCACATTACTAATTATCAGGGAAATGCAAATCAAAACAACGATGAGGTACCAACTCACACCACAGAGACTGGCACACATCACAAAGAACAAGAACAATAAGTGCTGGTGGGGATGTGGGGAGAAAGGAACTCTCATTAACTGCTATTGGAAATGCCATCTAGTACAGCCCTTACGGAAAACAATATGGAGAGTCCTCAAAAACCTGGAAATTGAGTTTCTATATGATCCAGCTATACCACTCCTATTATATCCTTGGAACACAAAAGTGCAATACAAAAATTCCTTCCTAGGCTGGAGAGATAGCATGGACACAGGGCGTTTGCCTTACATGCAGAAGGACGCTGGTTCGATTCCCAGCATTCCATATGGACCCCTGAGCCTAGCAGGAGCAATTTCTGAGCATAGAGCCAGGAGTAACCCCTGAGCGCAGCCAGGTCTGACCCAAAAACCAGAAGAAAAAAAAATCTCTTCCTCACACCTATATTCATCGCAACACTTTTTACAATACCAGACTCTGGAAACAACCAAGATGCCCTTAACAGACGAATGGCTAAGGAAACTGTGGTACATATGCACAATGGAATATTATGCAGCTATCAGGAGAGATGAAGTCATGAAATTTTCCTTTACATGGATGGACATGGAAAATATTATGCTGAGTGAAGTAAGTCAGAGAGAGACACAGAATAGTCTCACTCATCTATGGGTTTTAAAAAAAATAAAAGACATTATTGTAATAATGGCCAGAGATGAGGGCCAGAAGCTCCAGCTCATGATATGAAGCTCACCTCAAGGAGAGGTGAATGCAGTTAGAGAAATAATACACTAGCAACTACCAAGACAATGCTAATATGTGAGAGAATTAGAATTCCTGTTTCATAAACAGGCAAGGGGTATAGGAATAGAAAGATGAGGGGCATTGGTGGTGGGAATATTGCACGGTGAAGGGGGATGTTCTTTTTGTGATTGAAATCCAACTACAGTCATGTCTGTGAACACAGTGTTTAAATAAAGATATTATTAAAAATAAAAATCAAAAATAGCTATTAGAGTAATTCTCCATTGTGTACATGTACACAGTTTCTTTAGTCATTCATCTGTTGAGGGGCATTTGGATTGTTTCCAGACTATGGCTATTGTAAATAACGTAATGAATATAGGTGTTCAGAAGACATTTTTGTATTGTGTTTTTCTGTTCCTAGAGTAAATACCTAGGAGTAATATAGCTGGATCATATGGGAGCTCAAGCTCCAGTTTTTTGAGGAATTTCCATATTGTTTTCCATAAAGGCTGGACTAGACGGCATTCCCAATAGCAGTGAATGAGAGAGTTCCTTTCTCTCCACATTCTTGCCAGCACTGATTATTCTTGTTCTTTGTGATGTGTGCCAGTCTCTGTGGCATGAGATGGTATCTTATGACTGAAACCCAACTACAAACATGTTTGTAATTATGGCGCTTAAATAAAGATATTTAAAAAAAAACCTCTGAGAAAAAGAAATTGTGAATAGAAAAAGTCTTAAGACTCTCTAAGGGGCCAGAGAGATAGCACAACGGTAAGGCATGCCTTGCATGCAGCTGACCCAGGACAGACGGTAGTTCGAATCCCAGCATCCCATATGGTTCCTTGTGCCTGTCAGGAGTGAATTCTGAGTGCAGAACCAGAAGTAACCCAAGTGCCGCAGGGTGTGATCCCAAAAACCAAAATAAAATTAAAAAATAAAATAATCCCCTAGGAGAAGTCTCATGGAAATCACCAAAAATCTTGATTCTTTGAAGAATATTCATAAAATTAGACAGTGCCGTGGAGTAGAGAGTAGACACAAGAAAAAAAATAGAGTAATTCTCTACATTTTGGGACATTTTATTGTACATAATTAGATAATATTTACAGGCATCATTTTGGGGGGGCACACCCATTTGACAGCTCACGGGTTACTCCTGACTATGCACTCAGAAATTGCTCCTGGCTTGGAGGGACCATATGGGACACCAGAGGATCGAACTGCAGTCTGTCCTAGGCTTGCGCTTGCAAGGCAAATGCCTTACCTCTAGCGCCACTGCTCCGGCCCGTAAGCATATAATTTTTGACCACATCTTTTTTTTTTTGGTTCTTGGGCCACACCCGGTAACGCTCAGGGGTTACTACTGGCTATGCGCTCAGAAGTCGCTCCTGGCTTGGGGGACAATATGGGACGCCAGGGGATCGAACCGCGGTCCATCCTAGGCTAGCCCTGGCAAGGCAGACACCTTTACCTCTAGCGCCACCGCGCTGGCCCCTAAGCATATAATTTTTAACGTTTTGTTCAAAATGGATTTTGAGCTTTATTTTAATAACAAACATAATTTCAGTGACCATCATTTCTTTTATTTATTTTTTATTGTAAGAATTTATTCAAGAGACAAAACTGATTAACATACTGAGGTAAACTGACATAATATAGTAACATAACATAACATATAATTAATATAATACATGCAAGTCAAAGAACATTTCTAAATAAAACACCATTTTTTTATCATAATGACTTACATGTCTTTCAAAGTAGTATTTTAGGTACATATTAACATTGAATCAGGGGAATATCCATCACCCCCAGTGTTGTCCTCCCTTCATCCCTGTTCCCAAGCATATATCCCTTTCTTCCTCCTTTATCCCCCAGAATGCTAGTTTAATTAAAAGCATATATGTTAACACTAATGTAAACCATTTTTTTTTTGCAGTTCCAGATATTTTTACTATTGGTTTCTTAAAGGTTTAGAGTCAAAGGAGCACTGTATAAACAATGTTAGAGTGGCAATTATTGTTTGCATGGGCCCACCAAAGTATGGGGGTCATGGAAAGGAAAAACTTTTGGCCTAAGTACAAGGAGACCTTACCCCTGAAGTTTCCTGACATAAGAGCATTTCTAGGCTCCAGGCAAACTAGTTAGTCCAGTCCTTCAGTGACCATCATTTCTATACTGATCCACAAACACTAATATTATAATCAAGACGATGAAGTGGCCAACAACACAAATATGACCACAAGTACATGGCACATATCAAAAAAAAAAAAGGCAGCTTTCCAATAATTTTTTTTTTTTTTGGTTTTTGGGTCACACTGTTGACACCCAGGGTTACTCCTGGCTATGTGCTCAGAAGTCGTTTCTGGCTTGGGAGACCATATGGGATGCCAGGGGATCAAACCGCGGTCCGTCCTAGGCTAGCGCTTACAAGGCAGACACCTTACCTATAGCGCCACCGCACCAGCCCCATCTTTCCAATAATTTTAAGCGATATATAAAAATATACATAAAATCATTTCATTCCTGAGATAAATTAACTAAAAAGATGATTGAACTGGACTTTTAGTGACCAATTTAATGTAACATATAGCTGCTGATTTATAACAATGCACACCTAACAATTATGAAATACTATAATACAATGCTAGATTATAAACTATAAATATAAGGAATATATACCACCCATGAGATGTGGTTCATTTTACCACCATCACCACTAAAACCTGTGGTCTCTGGCAACACCTGCAGAGACCATGCCTGACTGTGCTCAAGGGTCCATATGTCATGCTGGGGGATCAAACCCAGGTTGGCAAGCATCCTACCTCCAATACTATCTTTCAGCTCCCTGTGCATGCTATTGTTAAAATACTGATTTAAATAATATTTATAAGTACATTACTGCATAATTTTGCTTATTGTTGTCAGTTGCTATGTAGTTATAATACCATCAGTAATGCATTTGCAAAAAATGTTCTTTAGCTTATTGTTTATGTAATTAATATAAGCTTTTACTTTATTTTCTATATATTAAGATTTATTGTTATTTTTATCAAGCATTGTAAGAAAACATACTCTTATGGCCCCTGGCATGCTTGAGAAGCCAAATATGCCATGGATCAAACACAGAGCCTTATTCATTGCAACGCAAGTATTCTACCACCTAAGCAACATCCTCAGCTGCCCAACCTTTTGAAAAGTTTGCCAGAAAGACAGTAAAGTGGGTATGGTTCTGGCTTTGCATGCAGTTGACCTGGGTCCATCGCATCACCCTATGTGACCCCCTGAACTCTATCAGAAATAATGCCTAAACACAGAGCAGGAATAATCCTTGAGCACAATCAGGTGTGGCCAAAAATTATTTTTGTTTAATAATTTATTTGTACTTCATTACACCCTCCCACGTACTAACATAATCTGTTTTAAAAGATTTTAATACTGTTGAAACAGTCTGATAAAGTTCTGTAATGGAAAGAATGAGTGTGTATATTACAACAGGTTAACAAGAATTGTTTGGCAGCTTCCTACATTAGAAAATGTAACAATAAGCTTTAATTACCTTTACATTTGGTTTTTTTGTCGAAACTCCTCTGTACCAACCTAAAACAAAGCATACAAAGGTTATTAAAATCTTAATGTTGCTATTTTCTGTAAGAAATATAATAGGAGTGTTTAAGAAAAAAATTAAAACTTTCTAATAAAGGCACATTAAATCTGACTTTGTTGTGATTAGTTTACTCCTTAAAGAACAGAGTAAACAAAACATTACCAATTTTTATCAAGGCACAAATTCTTTTCAATACAATATATATATATATAAAGAACTCGAGGAGCAGAGATATAGTACAGTTAGTAATTAAGTTGCCCTGTAAGCAACCAACCCAGTTTCTATCCCCAGCATCATATTTTGGAGCCAGCAATCTACTGCCAGGAATGATCAATCCCTCAGAGTAAGCCCTGAGCAACAACAGCTGTGGCTCAAAAACCAAAAGGAAAAGAAGAATTCAAGAGGACATGTACTCAAGTCCATGAAAAAAATTAACAATAAATATTTTAACAATAGTATGAACAGGAAGCTGTTCGTGAAGATTTAAAGGCAAAAAAAAGTTCCAAAATTTCTCTGTATAGAAACATAGCAAATAGGAAGTAGTCCAGATTTTGTATGTCTCCTTTGGTGTTTCTTGCATTTATTTAGCTGAACATATTCTCATCTTTATCTCACAGCTACTAAATTTGACATTATTGTTTTGCTTAATCTCTCTCAACATTAATATAGAATTAACAAAAGCTTCAACTATACATTATAAATAATCTTAAAGGCCGGAGAGATAGCACAGCAGTAGGGTGTTTGCCTTGCAAGTGGCCAACCCAGGACCAGCACTGGTTCGAATCCCTGCATCCCATATGGTCCCCTGTGCCTGCCAGGGGCAATTTCTGAGCACAAAGCCAGGAGTAACCCCTGAGCACTGCCGGGTATAGCCCAAAAACCAAATAAATAAATGGAACATATTATGCTGAGTGAAATAAGCCAGAGGGAGAGAGATAGATGCAGAATAGTCTCCCTCATCTATGGGTTTTAAGAAAAATACATTTTTACAATAATTCCCAGAGACAAAAGAGAGAAGGGCTGGATGATCTAGCTCACAACATGAAGCTCACCAAAAAGAGTGATGAGTGCAGTTAGAGAAATAACTACATTGAGAACTATCCTAACAATATGAATGAATGAATGAATGAATGAATGAATGAATGAATGAATGAGGGAAGTAGAAAGCCTGTCTTGAGTGTAGGTCGGGGTGTGGTGGGGAGGAGAGAGAATTGGGACATTGGTGATAGGAATGTTGCACTGATGAAGGGGGTGGGGGTGTTCTTTACATGACTGAAACCCAACTACAATCATATTTGTAATCAAGGTGTTTAAATAATTAATTAAAAATACTTTTAAAAGAAAAACTAACAACTCTCAATTTTGATCTAATTTTTTAAAGTTTTGCCATAGTTTTTCTGCTGAGATATAAAAAGGAAACAATTCCATGTAATGTTTTAAAGGAGGAAATCAAGATCAACCTTGATTCCAGAGTACAGGGGAAAATACAGAGAAGGAAAGAAATCTAGGTGGAAAGAAAGAAGAGGAAAGTAACAGTAGACTATGGGTCAGGGACCTTGATTAAACTAGTAATGTAGGGATTGATATACCTATATACCCAAACCACAGATTTAACAACACTGAAAACACAAGATCCAAACTACCAACATCAAACTTCATAATGTGTCTGTCCAGTTGGAAGTGACACAGGCAGGATGGGTTGGGGCAGGAGGGAACATGGGAACACTTTGGAGGAAAATTGATAGTGGTGATGGGATTGGTGCTAAAACATCATATGCCTCAAACCCAACCATCAACTTTGTGAACCACAGTTCTTTAAACTGAAAAAAATATTAAAGAAACAAATTAAGTTTGAAAAGTGAGGAGTTATATTTAAAGGAGCCAAAGCTCTTTTACAGCAGGTAGGACATTTGCCTTGCATGTGGCCAATGTAGGTTCATTTCTCGGCATCCCACAACAATCCTCAAGCAATGCCAGGAGTAACCCATGAGCACTATCAGGATTCCCCTCAAAACAACAGAATTCCATTTAAAGGTAAAAGATGAGAAGAAAAAAAGGAACTTGATGACAATGATTAATATTATTGAAGGTTTCTCTCAATTTCATTAAAAGTAACTTTTTCTGAAGTAAATCATAAAAGAAATATTTTTGATTTTGCTTAATACATGTAAGGTAATAAATTTTAATATCTTCATTTATAGATACTGAAATTCTACCTGGCAGCACTCAGAAATTGCTCCTGACAGGCTCGGGGGACCATATAGGATGCCGGGATTCGAACCACCATCCTCCTGCATGCAAGGCAAATGCCCTATCTCCATGCTATCTCTCCGGCACTCTACATTTATTTTTAAAAACTGATATGACCATCATGTCACTTTACAGTATCTTAAATAGAATAGATAATGACAACAGTTATGATACATAAAGATTTCTGTCTTTCCTCAATACAAGCAATGAAAACAATGACAACACTGTCAGAACCAATAATTTTGAAGAGCTCTAGAAATAAACCCTAATTTAAAATAATCCAAGCAAAACAATCATAAAATTATACCTGGGATGGAGTGGGGAGAAAAGACACATTTGGCTATGTTCAGGTCTCCTGGCTATGTGTTCAAGGATCACTCCTGGCAGGGTTCAAGAGACGATGGAGTGCCAGTAATTTAAATCAGTTTAGCCATGTGCAAAGGAAGCATCCTGCACTCTGTACTATCACTCCAGTTCCTAAAATAATATCCACATTTAAAAAAAATAGAAAAACAGGGCCAGAGTGATAGAATAGTGGGTAGGGCATTTACTTGCCTTGCACATGGCCACCCAGGTTCAATCCCTGGCATACCCAGCATATAGTCTCCTGAACACCATCAAGAGTGATTCCTGAGTGCAGAACCAGGAGTAACCCCAAAGATCACCAGGTTAGCTCAAACTCCAAAAATATAATAATAATAATAATATAAATGAAAAACTGAGTGGAAAAGAGTCTTGACACTTCAGTGTTGGTGGAGATGTAGTAACTTATTACACCAAAAGCCTGGATTACTGTAATCATGTTACTTAAACCAAAGTAAAATAAAATTTTAAATAAATATAAAGAAAATATGAATTTTGGTAAGAACAAGGACCATTTTAGCTCATTCTATTCTATTTCTTTCACTGCAGTCCTGTGATACTTTAAAATACAAAAGCCCCAAATTCAAAGTATCAAAAGAAAACCAACAAGTGGGGCTGGAGTGAAGGCACGTGCGGTAAGGTGTCTGCCTTGCGCACGCTAGCCTAGAATGGAGCGCAGTTTGATCCAACCCCCCGCGTCCTATATGGTCCCCCAAGCCAGGAGCAATTTTTGAGCGAATAGCCAGGAGTAAACTGTGGGCATCACCGGGTAGGGCCGAAAACCAAAGCAAAACAAACAAAAAAAAAAAAACAAGTGCTGAAGAAATCAGAACAGGAGAAGTTAGACCTAAATAAATGGGGGGATTTACCACATTCATGAACTACAAAACTTAGTATTAATAAAATGTCAAGGGCCGGAGAGATAGCATAGAGGTGGGGTGTTTGCCTTGCATGCAGAAGGACAGTGGTTCGAATCCCGGCATCCCATATGGTCCCCTGAGCCTGCCAGGAGCGATTTCTGAGTGTGGAGTCAGGAGTAATCCCTGAGCACTGCCGGGTATGACCCAAAAACAAACAAACAAACAAACAAATAAATAAATAAATGTCAAGCACCCAAAGTTTAACTATAAGTTAATGTAATCCCATTAAAAATTCTAGCCGGAGAGATAGCATGGAGGTAAGGCGTTTGCCTCTCATGCAAAAGGTCATCGGTTCGAATCCCGGCATCCCATATGGTCCCCCGTGCTCGCCAGGAGCGACTTCTGAGCATGGAGCCAGGAGTAACTCCTGAGCACTGCCGGGTGAGACCCAAAAACCAAAAAAAAAAAAAAAAAAATTCTAGCCAAAATTTTGGTAATTACATTTTTAAAAATTTATCAGAGGGAAAAAGAAAAGATAGATGATAAAGTAGAGGGGACATCTGGGGGGATATATATGTGCATGTATGTGTTCTGTGAATGCATTCATATGCACATGGTGCCAGAAACTGAATCAAGGCATACATACTGTGAGCCACAGTCCTGTCCCAAGGATATCACTTATAGGTGGTATTTAAAATAAACGGATGAAGAAATGCAATGGTTTAAATGGGGGTTGTTGAAAACATGTTAGACCCCAGAGTATAGTGAGAAGAAAAAAAGAAATTGAGAGCAAGAGGAGAAATATAAATATGAAATCATGGGGATCAGGGGCTAAAGGGTGTCAGGTGCATTGGTCGTGTTAAGAAAGGACATAACTAAATAGTGAAGCCAAAGACAACAACAATGAAATTGTGAGACCCAAACTTTAACAACCAAACTTAAAAAGGTGCCTCTAGGATAGAAGGCTGGGGCAGGCTGGGGTTGGGGACATGGGATGCACTCTAGGGACACTGGTAGAGAGTAATTGACATTAATGGTGGGATTGGTCCTGAAAGATTGCATGACCTAACTATGAATAACTTTGTAAATCACAATGGTTTAAGTTTAAAAATATTAAGTACATACAATAAATAATACTTGACTCAAATATATTATATTTAACCAACTAACTGACAAGGAGATGAAAATGTATAGAAATATAAAAAAATAATACAGCATAATATTATAGTTTTGAGAAAAATTTAATTTTTTTTTTGGTGTTTGGGTCACACCCGGTGATGCTCAGGGGTTACTCCTGGCTATGTGCTCAGAAGTCGCTCCTGGCTTGGGGGACCATATGGGACGCCAGGGGATCGAACCGCAATCCGTCCTAGGCTAGCACTGGCAAGGCAGACACCTTACCTCTAGCACCATGCGCCGGCCCCAAGAGAAAATTTTAATTTTAGAAAATCAAATCACTATACTTTCAAGGCTCACAGAATTTAATAAACATATAATCCTGCCTTCTACTGCTTTTAGTAGCCATGGCAGCCATTGAGTTTATTGCAGCACACTTTGGTCACTGGAGTGACTGCTCTGTCAGGGTGCTACGTTGGTAGCTGACTTGGAATTTGGGCTTCCTCACCTGTAGCATCCCCTGTAGCATCTTCCACGTAGTGGAGATGACATTGGAAATAGACTATAAAAAAATATTTCACACAATTTTTGTGTTTATCAAAATTCTATCTTTTGTTGACTGGTATTCCAGTGGCAATTGGCATGACTCTGATGTGATGTATGTATTCATTGGTAAAGTTGAATTAACAGAAATTCAAGGCTATATGCCAGAACATTGGGAATATTACAAACATCCTATGTCCAGATGGATTGCCTGTACTTTCTGGGATGCTCCTGTGAAAAGAATTATGAAGGAACAATGCCTATTCTTCAGATTCAAGCTGAAAAGGATGAATTTTTGTTGCAGGAGCTGGAAGTACAAAGGTTAATGTGCAAAAGAGGAGATGGCTCATGGTATCAATATCCAACCATTGATAAAGCTCTTATTGATAATTCTCCAAAAACATATCCTGATAACTAATCTTTTATGTCTCAAATAAAATGTATATTATCTTTAGTGAAAATATAAATATATTCTCTTGTTCTGAATAAATGATGTGGACTAGAAAAAAAAGAAACATAATCCTTAAAGATGATTAACAAAAAACTTCATAGAAACTTAGAGTGTTATATAACTTTAAGATTATTTAGAATATAGCATAATAATGTATTTGGGTACTTTCTGTCAGTAAAGGGCTCAGTAAGAGTATCACATATAAAATGAATGAAATGACAAAAGGCTTTAACTTTTGTTGACTTACTCTGTATTACACCTCTATGACTGATCACAACAAACATACTTTGTAAAAATTTGAGAAGTATCTTCAATTTTAAACTTTTATAGAAAACAAAAAATAACCTCATTAGGTAAGGGAAGTATGAAATATATGGAATGGCTATTTGAGGAGCTATTCTAGTTCTATAATTATGTGTATGATTAATTCATGTAATACCTACAATTATTTAAACATACAAAAAGTAGTCCTAATTTGCCCCTGTTCTAAGCGTTGTGTTGTGTTTTCACATTTATTGAATACTAATCTCTTAAATATACATTATCTTTATTGTTAATATTTAGATTCTGACATGAACTTTTAGTTATTACACCCAATGCAAGTTAGGTTATACTACTGAAAAGAGCCAACAGTACACTACAATTCCTAGTGAGAGATAGCTGAACAGTGTCAGCAGTGTTAGTCCAAAAGAATAAAGCCTCTATATAGATCAAGTAAACCATGTGACAGTAAACAATCAATAAACCTTTATAAAGATCCAGGGTACAAACAAATCAAGCCAGATCAGATGTATACCAAATACAGTTTAACAAAAAGTTTCTTTCATCAACAAGTTTCAATCTTTAGCCAGAGACAATAAGGATGAGGGCCAGGAGGACTATTCCATGATAGGAAGCATACTACAAAGAGTGGGGAAGTGCAGTTAGGGCAGAGACGGGTCCACTATGACAATGATACTTGGAAATGATCACTCTGGACAAGATCTGGATGCTGAAGAAAAGATAAAGGGTTCTGTATGGTACCCTTTCAAATAACAATGTTGCAAATCACAGTGTCTAAAATGAAAAAGAGAAAGAGAAGAAAATTGTTGCTACAGAGGTGGGCAGGAGTGCAGGTGAGAGACTGGAGACATTGGTGGCAGGAAATGTGCACCGGTGAAAGGTGCTATATTCTGTATGACTGAAACTCAATCATGAATAATTTTGTAACTGTCTATATCTCATGGTGGTTCAATTAATGAGTTTAATTTAAAAATGCTTCAAACTTTATTATTTCAAAGGATAACATATTCTATTGACAAAAGAAAAAAAAGTGTAAATTAATTTACCACCACTTACAACAGGCTAAAAGTTACACTGATAGATACTGATAGAGGACAACATAATTTATATTCCATTCCATATTATAATCAAAAGGCTTAATTTTAAAAATTGTGGTCCAAGAATCAGAAAGAAACATTCAGGCTAAGCATATGATTTGCATGCAGGAAGTCCATATTTATTTCCCAGCACCATATGAGTGCCCCAAATTCTGCCAAGAAATGTGAGCAAAGTACAGACTAGTACCTGGCACTTGCCCAGTTTATCCCCCAACACTCCCACCCCCCAGTAAAAAAGTCATGGTTCACTGTGAAGGACATGTATATTCACTTTAGATATTTCATTAATCAATTATAAAATCAAAAGCTTATGGAATACAGTTTGGAGAGTTTTCAGTATATTCTTGAACTGCCATACGATCCCACAATCCCACTTTTGGGTATCTATTTCCAGGTCAGAAAAACTTCCATATAAAAGAATGTATGTACACCACCATTCATTGCAGCACTCAGTAAAATAGCTAAGACTAGGAACCAACCTAGACATCCAACTACAGATGAGTGGATCATGACGATGTGGTACATGTATGTGGTAAATATATACAATGGAATATTTTTTTTTTTTTTTGGTTTTTGGGCCACACCCGTTTGATGCTCAGGGGTTACTCCTGGCTAAGTGCTCAGAAATTGCCCCTGGCTTGGGGGGACCATATGGGACGCCGGGGGATCGAACCGCGGTCCGTTCCTTGGCTAGCACTTACAAGGCAGACACCTTATCTCTAGCGCCACCTTCCCGGCCCCTATACAATGGAATATTACATAGCTATAAAGAATGATGCAATCATACAATTTGTTGCAATATGGATAGAATTGGAAGATATTATGTTAAATGAAGTGAGCCAAAAGAAGTATAAATGCAGAATATTATCACTTATATGTGGTATTTAGAATAACTGTATAAAAAATGCAATCGTTTAAATGGGAGTTGTCTCAAACACCCTTGGCCCCAGAGTATAGCAAGGAGAAGAAAAGAAATTGAGTAGAGGAGAATAAAAACAAAAATGAAGGGATGGAGGCCAGGGGCCAAGCAATATCAAGTGCATTGGTGGAAATAAAAAAGGACAGAACTAAATATCCAAGTCAAAGCAACAACAATGGAATTAAGAGACTCACACTTTAACTATCTAAACAAAATGAGCTTGTTATACTGGCAGGCTAGGGGACAAAGGAGATGGTAAGGGATACACCTGGAAAGTCGACACCGGTAGTGGTACTGATCCTGATTCACTGTGTGTCTGAAACCCAACTATGAATAACTTGGTAAATCACAATGATTTCAATAAAATAAAATAAAATTTAACAAAAATAAAAATAAAAAATGCTAAGTCAGAGAAGTGAAACCCATAAAAGTGTTCACTAAAGCATTATTTACAATAGCCAAGTATTGGAAACAATCTATTAACAGATAAATGGGAGATGTTACATATATATATATATATATATATATATATATATATATATATATATATATATACACACACACAATATATATACATACATACACAAAGAATACTTTTCAGCTACCGTATTTGCCGGCGTATAAGATGACCCTTCAACCCATGAAAAACTTCCTAAAAGTCTTAAAAGTAAGTTACTTCTTAAAAGTAAGAGGGGTGCGGATCACTCGTCCCTGAAGCTAGAATAAGTTTCAGCATGCCGTATACCAGCATATAATATGACTTCTGACTTTTAGGAAGTTTTTCGTGGGTTGAAGGATCATCTTATACGCCGGCAAATACGGAAATAAAAAAAGGATAAAATTATTTCATTTCAACAATGGGGGCCTAGGGTTATACTTAATAAAATAGGTCATATAAAGTACTATATGGCTTCACTCAGAGTGAGTAATAGAGCAGACTAAGAATCATTAAATAAATGTACTAAATAAAATTAAATAAAACTTCAAACAAAATTAATGGCCAAAACACAAAATAACAATCTTATAAGCCAGTGTTTCTTAACTAGAAAATGGATCTCTTTTGGCATTGAGGATGTTCCAAGAATACCACAGGTAAAAACTTTGCAAACTGGGAACCACAGCATGAGACCAGGGGGGCAAGTGACAGGATGGGGCCAGAAAGAAAACCAAGTAGAAAGAGGTCAGAGTCCAAAAATGGCTTAGAATAATGTTCTAAAATTACTGATCTTTTGGTACATTAAAGAAAACACATCCTGAACAATTATTTAGTCAAGCTATATAACTAAGAGATAAGAAATAAAATGACAACTATTTTTTTAATACTTAAAAGAGAACTCAGCATCCAAATGGGGGAAATAAACATTCAAAGTTCTCCTTTCATTAGTCTCACTAAACATTGTTAAAGCAGTCAAACCATAGACTCATTTAATTCCCAAAAGAGAGGCAAAACTAGCAAAAAAAAAAAAAAAAAAAAAAAAACCTCATGGACATACCACACTGCCCGCAAAAACAAAGAATACTTAATTAGCAATAAACAGCTTACTAAACCATCAGGCAATAACATAACAACTCAGTAATTCTATTACGATTTAGTTGCACCAAGGAATATAAGGTAAAACTAGTCATACCTGGTAAGGGGCAGGCTTCAGGGAAACTGGTGACAAGGTGGGAAGGAATGTTATACTGTGATGGGACTGGTGTTGGAACACTGAATGCCAGAAATAACTATTGTGAGCAACTCTGTAAGCCAGGGTGTCCAAAATAAAGAAATTAATTTTTTTAAAACAGACTAATCTGTTTATATATAGGTTTTTAATAAAAATGCAAATTTGGAGACAACAATATCAAAACCAGAAAAAATATAAAATAAAATAAAATAAGATAAAAATAATAAATATAAATAGATAAATAAATAAATAAAAAGATTATTTTGTGCTGGGGTTTTTGGGGTTTTTTTGTGCTCTCTTTTATTTCAGGACCGTGGTTATTATGAGGTGCTTGTCTTTACTGTTGTAGTGCTCATTGGATTTTTTGTTTGATATCTCTTTTTGTAGTGATGTGGTGTTTCTCTTCCTTGTTCCCTTTCTTCTCTCAAACTGATGTTGAGAACCTCTAGAAGGACTCCGCCCATTTTCGGCTTATTTGATTTTTACCCCCATTTTATTGCTTTTCTTTTCTTCAAACAGAACCACACAACTTGAACCATCTAGTTCACCTCTCAAATTGAAGGGGAAATAATGGAGGGTACCACTTATACTAGCAACGAGGGTGTGTGTGTGTTAAGGGTGGAGGATATGGGACGCAAGCTGGGAACGGAGGTGGAGGGAGCACAACTTTGGTGATGGGAATTATCCTGATTCAATGTAAATATGTACCTAAAATATTACTGTGAAAAATATGTAATCCACTTTGGTCAAAATAAAAATTATTATTAAAAATTCTATTTTGGGGCCCGGAGAGATAGCACAGTGGCGTTTGCCTTGCAAGCAGCCGATCCAGGACCAAAGGTGGTTGGTTCGAATCCCGGTGTCCCATATGGTCCCCCGTGCCTGCCAGGAGCTATTTCTGAGCAGACAGCCAGGAGTAACCCCTGAGCAACGCCGGGTGTGGCCCAAAAACCAAAAACCAAAAAAAAAAAAAATTCTATTTTGTTGAGTATATTTCTCATTCTGGGAGTTATGTAATTAACTGTGTAGTTTTAACTTTCATTTATGAGCCCTGAATATAAAAGACAATAGTTGAAATTTGTTATGTAACAGGGATGTAACTCAACAAATAAAGCAAATCCAGTAATAGAGTGCCCATGCCTCTTACTCTTGTACCACTAGTACCTCAGCTCCTCCAGGACGGTCCACTATAATACCAGAAGAAGCCTTGGGATTGACCCCACCAAGCTCTTTGGACGAGCTGCCATAATGAAAGGAATTGGGGTAATTGATGGAACACTCCCCCCTATTCCCCACATTCAACCATGCAACTCCTGGAGCTGAAATTGCTCCAAACGTCACCAATACTAATAAAATTGCACTGCCTAGTTTCCTAAAACCCTTAAAGAAAATAACTCTTTTTGGACTAACCAGAATTCTATCCTGAAAAAGTGTTAAGGATTCCTTCCAATAGCTAGGCCTTCCCTGCATGTAGTACGGTAGGGAGTATAGTGGAAGCAGAGGCAAGGGAGGGGAGATCATTACAAATCAATGCTGTGTTGTAAATTGTTTCTATGTAGTGCATTCCTGATGTCTCATGTGACTGTTGGGCCTAAGGGGGAACATGACAAAATGGATCCAGGTAGAGCCCTATTAATCCTGATCATTCCATTTGTATATCTTGTTTACTTACTCATACCATGCAATCTCAAAGACACTGCCATATATGCCACTAAAACCAAACATCCTCAATGACCTTAACCCCACTACTCCATCACTACCAAGTGGAGATTCCAGCAAATATCCAAAGATCACAAACAAAATACATACAGTTCTCTTACATTCCACATATTACCCTTTCATGTCCAAAGAAAAACATTTTCTCTTAGAGATTTTCATTTTGTTTTATCTTTGAAAAAAAAAATCTTTGTTAATTTGCCTTCATCATTTTCTTTGGAAAGGAAAACCTTTCCAGGGATCACCCATTTTGTCTAATGTCGCTCCTCTCAGCTTTCCGTGATAAGCCCAGTACAATCTTGAAATAGTGTTGCTGAATGCTCAGAGTCAAACAGTAGTTTTTCAGCTTGCCCATCTTAGGCTAGTTTTACTGTTCATTTTTAGTAGTGCTCCATGTTGTCCCTGATAATCTTGGAGTTTTTCTGAGATATGGAGCAGTAAAGTAGCATTAACTTATTAAAATACAATTTAAGCCTTTAAAAAAAAGGGAGAGGGGAGATAGAGCAAATTGATGTGCTCATATATGAAGCTGTGGGATTAATCCCCATAACTACTGATTAATCCCAGTAAACTGGGATAGCTGGGCATAGCACCCACATAATACATCTTTAGAGGAATTCTGTTCTCTATATTAGCCACTTGCAGGAGCCTGCAAGGAGAGTGCAAAGCAAAGAGTAAGCCCTGAAAACCCACTGGGAATATGTTTTACCATGCTTTACTTTGTGACTCACAGAGCATTTTTTTTACAGATTTGTGATCAAGTAAATCTTGCAATACCATCTTCCAACAACATAATGCTCACTTCATATCTATCATACTTTTGTAATTCTCACAATATTTTAAGCTTTTCATTATTAGTATATCTGTTATGGTGATCTATGATCAGTACTAGGGGGAGGGAAACACCTGGTTATATTCAGAGTTTATTTCTAGTTCATGATCAGGGATCATTCCCAGAGGATTCATGAGCCCATATGTGGTGCTGGGGATCAAATACTGATCAGCCATATACAAAGCAAGCTCCCTAAGCTGATACTGAAGGCCCTATGGTTGGTAATATTTTTAAACTATTTTTTATTATAACCATGAATTGTTACGATTAACCATAACATAACCATGTTATGTTAACCATGAATTTTAACTACTTTTTATTATAACCATGAGTTGTTGAAAATACAGTGGTTTCAAGGCATTAAATGTTCAAACAACAATCCCAATACCAGTGTGACCTTCCCTTCACCACTGACCTCAATTTTCTACCCAACACCATAGCCTGCCTCCACGCAGAAACAAACTAGTTTACTTCATATTGTTTGTTACAACACAAAAGCAAATGAGATTATTAAAATTTAGATCATTAAAATTTAGATAAACAAGTCAGTTTGAAATATCTCTCTATGGCGTTAGTAAAGTCAGAGTCTAAGGATTTACTGGGCAGTGGTTTGAGCAGTTGAGCCTTCTGTGTTACTGTTTAGGCTTATTGAACTTGGTAGATTTCTCCTGAGATACTGGACTGAGACTACTATAAAATATTATGGTAGCATAGCTACGTGTCCCAGAATTTATGGAGCTGAAACAAATTTGATGTCTTGGAAGTTTGATAATGTTAAGTCATGAATGTGGGCTGTTTCTATTGAAGGATGTGGCACTGGGCTGCTACAGTCATGAAGAAACATCCTCCCACTTTCTGAGAATTACACAGAAGTATCAGCCCAGACCAAAGAAGTATCAACTATTAAAGAACAAGAAAGATATGGTTAGTATCCCTTTATGCTGCTATTATAGTTGTTTGAGAGGCACAATAAGCCATGCCTATGTAAGACATAAAACTTAATAGACTAGTGTTGCATATGCACATATACGTGAAAGGATTTATTACTGATGTGGAGAGTTAGTAGCCTGGGTAAAAGTTCATACAAGCTACAATATTTCTATAATCCATAGCCAGACACAGAACAAGGCTCTAAATTCTCAATTCTTTGAAGACTGAGAAAAGTAAGTTTCAGAAGTTTAAAACTAGAAGAGTTCAATTTCCAGTTTTTTGAGGAATCTCCATATTGTTTTGCTTAAGGGCTGGAAAAGACAGCATTCCCACCAGCAGTGAATAAGAGTTCCTTTCTCTCTACATCCCGCCAACACTAATTTTTTTTTTTTTGTTCCCTGTGATGTGTGCCAGTCTCTGTGGCATGAGATGGTTCCTCAGAGTTGTTTTGATTTGCATCTCCCTGATGATTAGTGATGTGGAGCATTTTTTTCATGTGTCCTCTGGCCATTTATATTTCTTCTCTGATGAAGTATCTATTCATTTCTTCTTCCCATTTTTTGATGAAAAAAAAAACCTCTGTTATGAACCTTGGTATTTAAATAAAGCAATTAAAAAAAAAAAGAAATAAGTCCCTTCTTGAAGACTTCAAAACAACAGTCTCTATTTAGGGGTTACCTATGCTGTTGGTAATTTTGTTAAAGCCGATGTTCATTTATTATTCTGAAAATACTAAACACTTAAGAATTATGTAAGTCTACTCTGTGCTCTAAAATGGAACAATGCATGGTTGTCAGCATATCTGTTTACATGGTTTATTGAATATTTTAAGCCTATTGTTTAGAATCCCTTTAAAAAAAAAAGATTCATTTTAAAAGAATACTACTTATCGGCAATGCATCCTGTAATCCAAGAATTCTAATAGAACTGTAAAAAACTAACAATTTCATGACTGCTAACACAACATCCAATTTACAGAATAAGGAGTAATTTCTATCAAAAAATCTTAATAAAAAACAAATTTCAGGGTCCCGAGCGATAGCGCAGTAGTAGTAGGGCATTTGCCTTGCACGAGGCTGATCCAGGCAGACCTTGGTTTCACTTCCCGGTATCCCATATGGTCCTCCAAGCCACCCCTGAGTGTCACCGGTCTGGCCAAAACAAACAAACAAAGCAAACAAACAAACAAAAAAAAACCACACATTTCATAAGGCTATTTCTACCATAGTTTGTGATTCCACTGATAGAACTGGGCAAAAGTAAACTTAAAATAGTCTGGATTTATTTCTTACGTGTTTTGAAGTTTTCGTGGTATATGTCTCTTACCAATTTTGTTAATTCCTAGCTAATTGATGGTTTGGGGGGGGGGGGGTTGGGCCACACCCTGTGACGATCAGGGGTTATTCCTGGCTATGTGCTCAGAAATCGCTCATGGCTTGGCGGACCATATGGGACACCGGGGGATTGAACTGCGGTCTGTCCTAGGTCAAGGTTAAGTGTTTGACCTACCGCTGCTCCAGCCCCTACTTGATGATTTTTTATTCTATTTTAAATGGACAGACATTTTTGGTTTGATGTTTTCTTTTGTTTTGGGGCCATATCCCATGACACTCAGGGGTTACTCCTGGCTATGTGCTCAGAAATCACTCCTGGCTTGGGGGACCATATGGGATGCCAGGGATGTTCCACAAATAATTATGGTAACTTGTTTCTTCATAATCATTAGTCCCATTAGGATACTTTTATTTCTTCCTTGATTTCCTTTTTGATTCAGGCGTTATTAACCAAATGCTGTTCAGTCTCCAGAGTTTCTCCATATCTTCTTCTTACAATCAATATTTCTGTGGCATTGTGGTCAAATAGGGAGTTTGGTATAATTTTAATCTTTGTGAATTTTTAAGTTAGATTTATGTTCTAAAATAGGGTCTATCCAAGATAATATTCCATATATGTATTCACATATGAATAAGAATGTGTATTCAACTTTATGAGGATAGATGGTCCTGAATAAATCCATTAGTCCCAGATTTTCTAGATTCACATTTAGGGTTCTTAAGTTTTTAATGATATCCTGCCTACTGGATCTATCCAATGCTAAAAGTGGCATATAGAAATCTCTCACAATTATCACATTTCCTTCCCTATGTTTCTCTAGTTTATGAACAAAAGTCTTAAAAATTTGCTGACCCTGGGCTCCGGGCCTGGTCAGCAGGTCACACCCCACTGTGCCCCTTACCCGCCTGTCTTCACAGCCAGGGGTGAGCCACACCCTGGTGTGTTTCTGGGGAGACTCCAAGTTCCTTGAGGGCAGGGAAGTCACTCAAGGCAGGGGGGGGCCCTCTCCATACACACAAAGGCAGTCCTCTGTGCCTACATTCTCTTGAGGTTACTCCTGCTTCAGGGGCTTCTGCTATAACCTAAAGACATACAAGCTTTGACTGGGAGGGGCTCAGCTCACCAGGGAGTGTGTGGAGCCCCCCCCCCAGGCATCCCAGGGGCACCTGTTCCCAGTCAGCTGAGTGGGACCTTGAGTCTCCAAACTTCGCGTAGGACTCCCTTGTGTATACCTGGCCCTTCCTTGGGAGGACTCAGCCTGCATAGTGGTTCCTGGCTTGGTCCTGTGGATGCGGGGTTTCCTCCCTGGAGGGGGTGGGGGCTCGGACACCTGCTGGCCCTAGCTGATCTGTCTGGGGGTAGGCTTGGTGCCAGGACTGGTGCTCTTGGCAGGGGCATGCAGGAAGGTCTGGCTCCCACACAGCAGGGAAGACCAAGCTATTTGTGCTGGTTTCCGTGGTTTTCTTTCTAGCCCCCCCCCCCCATGCCTGTACCAGTGGGGCTTCACAGCTCTGCAGCTTAGAGCCACGGTGGGTGGCGCCCCACCTCCCCTCTGCTCACTCTGGCCCAAGGCAAAAGGGCTTCCAGGGCTCCTGCAGGCGACCCCACCCTGTGGCCTTGCTGTGGCACCTGATAAGACTAGAATAAAAGCCATATTTTGGGGAGAAAGAAAAAAAAAAAAACTTTGCTGACCTAACATTTAGTGAGTTAATGTTGATTAGAGTTAGCATTTCTTGGTTTACTGTTACCCTAATCAATAAATGAAATTAAAGACCTAAGGAAATGAAAAGACATCCATGCTCATAAATCAAAAGAATCCATATTATCAAGATGACCATCTTACCTAAATTATTATATAGACTCAACACAACCCCTATCCAAATTCAGACATCATATTTCAAGGACTCAGAACTGCCAATTATAAAATTTATGTAAAACCATTAAAGACTCCAAATAGCCAATACCATACTGGAAAACAAAAAACTAGGAAGCATTTCATTACTATGAAGCTGTGCGACAAAGCCACAGTGATCAAACTATTATGAGGGGGGGAAAAGCCAACTATATTATAAACAACCTATAACCATGGTATTTAAATAAAGTAATTTAAAAAAAAACAATAATGATACAGATGTCCAAAAGCACATAAAAATGCTCCACATTAATAATCATCAAGAAGATGTAAATTAAAACAATGAGATACCATCTGACACCAAAGAGACTGTCAAACATCACAAAGAACAACCAGTGCTAGTGTGGATGTGGGGATAAAGGGATTCTCATTCACTGCTGATATGGAAATGTAGACTGATGCAGTCTTTTTCAAGAACAATATGGATATTCCACAATAAAAAGCCTATCCAACAGTAACAGGGACTGAAGAGAGAATCAGTGAGCTGGAAAATGAGATGCATAACAACCCCATACAACAAAAGAGGTTGGAAAAAAAAAAAGCCTCAAAACAAACAATCAAATAATGGGAAAAATCCTAAAGAATATGAACAGAGAAAAATAGAAGCCTTTCTATCTCAAAAAACTTAAAGGGGATATCTATATTTTCTTTGTATGTTTCTGTAGATGCATTTCCTTAATAGTTATAACTCTTAGTGTTTATATCCATATGTAAAAATACCCTTCCCATCAAATTTTTCTTATTTTATTTTATTTTTTTCCTTGTTTTGGTTCTACTTAGTAGTAAACTCTACTAGAAAAGTCTTGCTTGGGATAAGACCTCAGGTAAAAACCAGGGCACAAAGACTATATAGAACGTTATTTTTAACCACAAATGCACCAATGATATATTATGGCATCCTTCCTTTTTGCATAGGCACACTAAAATGAGGAAATATAGAAAGAAGTTTTTATCTAATAGGGGTAAGAATCCATAAATTTTATAATGCAGGGGTGCCTTCCACCCTGAAAATCTATTTGTATGGAGACTTGATTTAGACCTCCATTGCTCAGAGATAGACTGTCCAACCCTGAACCCCGGATCCCAGCCTTAGAACTCACACAGCTCCCTGCACCAACACCAGGAATCAAACTCCCTCTGGGTGAAGCCCTAATACCACTCTTGCACCAAAATGCTCCAGGGTAGGTACATATGACACCCTAATGATGAGGAAACATCAACAACTTGATCTAAGGGCAGGTTGCCCTACCTCACTAACTATCAGGGGAGATGAGATAAGAAGATGCTCTGTCCTAAGATCTGTGCAAAAACCAAGATCTCTAATTACAAAAGACTGACTACAACAACTACAACTGAGCAAAACTTTTTCAGGGACCAAAGAAAGACTTTATCCAAGGCTTCACCCTAGGATCTGTGCAAAATCCAAGATCTCTAGTTACAGAAGACTGACTTGGACAACCGCAACTGAGTAGAACTTTTCCTGAAACCATAAAGAAAAACCTTGAAGTTTGACAACATACAGGGAGCTTGCAGCTAGTCTTATGACAGTATGTTTCAAGGGTAGAAAACCCTATGTCTCTTAGGTCAAAGAAATTTCCTTTCTAATTTCCCCCAACACTTACTGCCCTTATGCAAAAAAAAAAAAAAAAAAAAAAAAAGCCACATTTTCTCCCCTTTTTTCTTTTTTTTTTTTTTAATTTATTTATTCTAGATAGGGGTTCCGCCATTTTTCACAGAACCACAGAACATCTTATTCTACCTCATATTTCTACGTCCTCCTAAAAATTGAGAAAAAAAAATGTGAAATGGGACCCAGGGCCTAAGGGTCTAAGGAGCACTGAATGGAAATAAAAAAAAAAAAAAAAACTGTCAGATCTAAATACCCAAACCAGGGGCCGGAGCAAAGGCACAGCAGTAGGACATTTGCCTTGCGTGCAGCTGACCCAGGACAAACCATGGTTCGATCCCCCATCGTCCCATATGGTCCCCCAAGCCAGGAGCGATTTCTAAGTGAATAGCCAGGAGTAACTCCTGAGCATCACCGGGTGTGGCCCAAAAACCAAAAAATATAAAAATAAAGAAAAGGTAAATACCCAAACCAAAGTTAATGACAATAGAA
Organism: Suncus etruscus; assembly: GCF_024139225.1. NCBI lineage: Eukaryota > Metazoa > Chordata > Mammalia > Eulipotyphla > Soricidae > Suncus > Suncus etruscus. Next base: position 123,776,789 of record NC_064854.1, on the reverse strand, counting down.
TCAAGAGATTCAAACCATAACAAACTATACACAAAATGGACACTAGCATTCCATGGACACTTAGCATTAGGAGGCTAAGCATAGAGGTATGGGATGTATGCTGGAAACTATGGTGAAGAGAGGTCCACACTGATGGTGGTAATGGCCCTAATTCACTGTCACTATGTGCCTTGAATACAACTGTGAAATACTTGTAATTCACATTTGTTTCAATTAAAAATTTAAAAAAAAAACTAGTAGTCTGATAAACCCAACAGAAACAACATAAGAATCCAAGGAATAGGAAGAATATCCCCTTGAAGTATCAACACTCAAGGACATCATTGCAGAGAAACTCCTAGAGCTAAAGATTGCATGTAACCAAATCTTACATGCCAAAAAGTACTAGCCAAAAGAAATCCAAAGAAAAACACCCCAAAACACATCCTAGTTACAATGACAAATCCCAAGATAGGGATTGAATACTGAAAACAGCAAGATCAAAAGGAGAAATTACAATCAAAGGAGTATCCTTAATATTTACAGCAGACCTATCAAAAGAAAACCTCAAGGCCTGTAGGTAGTGGTGGGATATAGTGACAAAATTGAATGAGATGAATGCTTCGTCAAGAATATTTTACCCGGGCCCGGAGAGATAGCACAGCGGCATTTGCCTTGCAAGCAGCCGATCCAGGACCAAAGGTGGTTGGTTCAAATCCCGGTGTCCCATATGGTCCCCCGTGCCTGCCAGGAGCTATTTCTGAGCAGACAGCCAGGAGTAACCCTGAGCACCGCCGGGTGTGGCCCAAAAACCAAAAAAAAAAAAAAAAAAAAAAAAAAAAGAATATTTTACCCAGGGACCAGAGAGATAGCATGGAGGTAAGGTGTTTGCCTTTCATGCAGAAGGACGGTGATTCAAATCCCAGCATCCCGTATGGTCCCCTGTGCCTGCCAGGGGCAATTTCTGAGTATAGAGCCAGGAGTAACCCCTGAGCGCTGCCGGGTGTGACCCAAAACAAAACAAAAAAAAGGATATTTCAGGTTTGATGGGAGGATACACAGCTGCATAAATAAACAACTGCTTAAAAACTTTACAGACTCAAAACCAGTCTTAAAGGATGAACTGAAAGATCTACTTTAAGATAAGACAGACACAAGAGACCAAACTCCTACAAAAAGATGACACTAAATCCTATGACAATCATCTCTCTCAATGTCAATGGACTAAATGCACCAGTTAAGAGACACAAATTACAAAATGGGTGAAAACCCTGAAACATTTTTCTGCCTACAGAAATGCATTTGAATAGTCAGAACAAAATCAGACTCAAATTCAAAGGTTGGTAGACAGTAATTCAAGCAAACAACTTCCTTAAAAAAGCTGGAATGGAAAAAAAAAAAAAAGCTGGAGTGGGAGGTTGGGATTTGAACCCCTGTCTGTCCCGGATTAGCTGCATTCAAGGTAGTCACCCTACCGGTTACACTACCTGCATAAAATAAAAAGAATAGAAATTGTTCAAACTACTTTCCTGGATCATAATGCATTCAAATTAGAAACTACAAACAGAAACAGAGGAAAAAATCTTAACACCTGAAAACTGAACAGCTCACTACTGAACAATCAGTGAGTCAGAGACGAAATCAAAGAGAAAATCAAAAGATTCCTACAAACAAATGAGAACAGACACAAATTATCAGAATCTTGGGACACAGTTAAAGCACTACTAAGAGGAAAATTTATAGCTTTGCAAGCATTCATCACGAGGAAGAAACGGCCTACATAAATGGCACAGCTTATAAAATTGGAACATGATCAATAAAATAAACCAAGAATAGGAAGACAGAAGGAAATAATAAAGCTTAGAGCAGAAATCAACGAATGGGAAATCCAGAAAACAATCGAAAAATCAATGAAAGCAAGAGCTGGTTCCTTGAAAAATAAACAATATCAATAAACCACTAGCAAAACTCACAAAGGAAGAGAAACCTAATAAACCACATTAGAAATGAAATAGGGGGGTGTTTGCAAAAAAAAAAAAAAAAGAAATGAAAATGAAAAGGGAGTAAATTACTACAGATACTACAGAAATTCAAAGTCAAAGCCATAAAACATAATAACAAGGAAGAAATGGATAAATTCTTGGACTCATAATCTCTCAAGGTTGAACCAAGATGATTTAGCATTTTGAACAGACCCATCCCTAATGAGGAATTTAAAATGATAATCAAAAGTCATCACAAAAACAGAAGACAAGGCCCAGAAGAATTCACTAAATAATTATTTCAACCTATCCAAGTGGATATACTGCCTACACTTTTCAGGCTCTTCAGGAAATTAAAGAAATCACTAGTGAAGGAGGGTGTTCTGTTTATGACTGAAATCCAACTACAATCATGTTTGTAATCATGGTGATTAAATAAAGATTATATATTTATGTATGTGTGTATATATATGTATATATTTATATATATATAAAAAAAAAACAGAAAGTGTTAAGTGTAGGTTTTTTGGGGGTTTTTTTTGGTTTTTTTTTTTTTTTTTTTTGGCAGAGGGGGTCATACCTGGCAGTGTTCAGGGGTTACTTCTGGCTCTATGCTCAGAAATCACTCCTGGCAGGCTCGTGGGACCATATGGGATGCCAGGATTCAAAGCATTGTCCTTCTGCATGCAAGGCAAATGCCTTACCTCCATGCTATCTCTCTGGCAAGTGTAGTTATTTTTCTAACTGCATTTAAGAACATGTAAGTACAATTAGAGAAATAACTACATTAACAACTACCATGACAATGACAGAAAGAGAAATACAATGCCTGTCTCAAAGACAGGCAGTGGAAGGTAGAGGAGGGAAATAGGGACATTGGTTCCAGGAAAGTTGACTGGGGGTGGGCATTTTTATGGCTGAAACCCAATTACAAACAAGTTTGCAACCATGGTGCTTAAAGAAATTAAAAAAATATCTATGGCCTTGCTCTATACAAATAATGTAAGAAAGGGGATATTTAAAAAATCCCTTTCACAATTTTGCCACAGAAAATCAAGTACCTTTAAGTCAACCTGACAAAAGAGATGAAAGACTATCAAAGAAAACTGTAAAATGCTACTTCAAGCAATAAAAAGAATGCAAGAAAATAGATACATATACCCTACTCATGGATTATGAGGATTAAAGTCATTACAATGGCAATACTTTCCAAAAACATTATATAAGTAAACAGACATAGAATAATCTCACTCATTTGGGGGATATAAGAAAAACAAGAGACAGTATGGTAATAATATCAATAATAACAATAGAGATGAAAGTCAAGATATCCAGCCTAGGGTAGGAGGCTTGCCACAAAAGAGTGGTGAGTGCAGTTAGAGCAGAGAAAGGTCTACTATGACAATGATAATTGGAATTGATAATTCTGGAAAAGTACTCAATGCTGATAGGGGAGAAAGTGACATGTAAGGCACTTCACCATTAACAATAGTGCAAACCAATGTCAAAAAGGAAAGAGAGGGGCCCGGAGAGATAGCACAGCGGCGTTTGCCTTGCAAGCAGCCGATCCAGGACCAAAGGTGGTTGGTTCGAATCCCGGTGTCCCATATGGTCCCCCGTGCCTGCCAGGAGCTATTTCTGAGCAGACAGCCAGGAGTAACCCCTGAGCACCGCTGGGTGTGGCCCAAAAACCAAAAAAAAAAAAAAAAAAAAAAAAGGAAAGAGAGAGAGATAGTGAATGAGTGAGTGAGTGAGTGAGAGAGAGAGAGAAGCAAATTGCCTGCCCCAATTGCTTAAATAAAGCAATTAATAAAAATAAATAAAATATAAATATAAACACTTCTGGAATGGCATAATTAGGTGTAAATAATCTTACATAATAAGATGTAAATATGTATGTAAATAATCTTAACTAATAATCTTGCCTCTTTTTTTTTTTTATTTTTGGTTTTTGAGTCACTCCTGGCAGGGCTCAGGGGTTACTCCTGGCTCTACATTCAGAAATCGCTCCTGGCTGGCTCAAGGGACCGTACAGGATACCGGAATTTGAACCACTGTCCTTCTGCATGCAAGGCAAACACCCTACCTCCATGCTATCTCTCTGGCCCAATAATCTTTTTTCCCCAGCCCTATTACCATCATTCTAAGTTTCATTATTAAGTGGGCTACATATTTTATTTTATTTTTTAATTAATATATTTAGTTAAACACCTTGATTACAAATGATTGTAGTTGGGTTTCAGTCATGTAAAGTACACCCCCCCTTCACCAGTGCAACATTCCCATCATCAATGTCCCAAATCTCCCTTTTCCCCACCCCACCCCACCTGCACTCAAGACAGGCTTTCTACTTCCCTCATTTATTTACATTGTTTTGATAGTTCTCAATGTAGTTATTTCTCTGACTGCACTCATCACACCTTTTGGTGAGCTTCAAGTTGTGAGCTGGACCTTCCAGCCCTCCTCTCTTTTGTCTCTGGGAATTATTGTAAAAATGTCTTTCCTTTTTCTTAAAATCCATAGATGAGTGAGACTATTCTGCATCTATCTCTCTCCCTTATTTTACTCAGCATAATAGATTCCATGTACATCCATGTATAGGCAAATTTAATGACTTCATCTATCCGGGTGGCTGCATAATATTCCATTGTGTATATGTACCACAGTTTTTTTAGCCATTCATCTGTTGAAGGTCATCTTGGTTGTTTCCAGAGTCTGGCTATTGTAAATAGTGCTGCAATGAATGTAGGTGTGAGGAAGAGATATAGCTGGATCATATGGGAGCTCCAGCCCCTCTTCCTTTTTTTTTTGTTTTTGTTTTTGTTTTTGCTTTTTGGGCCACACCCAGTGACGCTCAGGGGTCACTCCTGGTTATGCACACAGAAATAGCTCCTGACTTGGGGGACCATATGGAATGCCAGGGGATTGAACCACGATCCATCCTAAGTTAGCAATATGCAAAGCAAATGATCTACCACTTGTGTCATCGCTCCAGCCCCGATATCTCCCTCTTTAACCCATTTTACCCTCAATTCTTAACTCCTCAGGAACTGGAACATTCCCCATACCCCAACCCACTGCCAGCCAGCTCCCCACGCTAAAGCAGCCTCCCAGGCTGCTTAGCCTCAGTCCAGGAAGAAACTGCTGCCGCCACTGCTGCTGATTTGCTCTGAGGCCTCTTTTTTCCCAACTCCCTTCACTTCGGACTATTGTTCACTACCGGATTCGGCTTTTGAGATACTCTCAGCTCAAGGACATTTCCTGATCCATGACTGATTCGAGTCATTTTTCAGACTCCACATCACAGACTGAAGCTGTGCTCCAGATTTTATTCCCACCCCCATACTATTTCAAAAGACTTAAAAGAGATATGTATATTTCCTTCATATATTCTTTAGATGTATTTCTTTTCATGTTAGAATCAGATTATATTATTGTTTAGCTTGTTAATCCCCTCCTCCCATGCACCAGTAATATAATGTGGCATTGTTCTTTTTTAAATAGGTACATTAAAATGGGAACATCTTACATACAGAAAGAAGTTCTTATTTAATAAGGATAGAAACTCATAAATTTTATATTACAGAGGACCTTTCACCCTAAACATGCCTAGTGACTTGCCTTAGGCTTCACTAGATCAGACATCAGCCATTCACCCCAAACTTTGGATCCCATCTTTGGAACCGGTATGGTTTTCTGCACTAGCACCAGGAATCACAATAGTACCAGGGAAGGCCCTAATGCTGCCCTGGAACCAATTTGCTCCAGAGTGGGGTCAGATAACATCCCAATAACTTGAAAACAGCAACAACTTGCTTTCAGGACAGGTTTCACTGCATCACTGGTGAAATGAAACCAGAAGATGCTTCATGGCACCCTGACTTGGACATAGGATCTGTGCAAAAACCAAGATCTCTAATTACAGAAGCCTGACTGTGACAACTGTAATTGAGAATAACTTTTCCTGGGACCATAAAGAAAGACTTTGGGGTTAAACAACTTAGTATGCATGGAGCCTGTAGCTGGTCTTACGGCAGGAGATAGATACTTCTTGGGTAGGAACACCTGTTTCACCAACTTTTGCTGTACCTGTGCAAAAAATTGCACATCTTTTTTTTTAATCTTTAATTTTTTTTCTTCTTCTTTTTTTTTTTTTTTATGGGGCAGTCACACCCAGCAGTGCTCAGGGGTTACTCCTAGCTCTATGCTCAGAAATCGCTCCTGGCAGGCTCAGGGGGCCATATGGAATGCCGAGATTCAAACCACCGGCCTTCTGCATGCAAGGAAATGCCTTACCTCCATTCTATCCCTCCGGCCCCTTTTTTTAATCTTTAAGATATGGGGCCCCACCTTCTTCATAGAACTTTGTGACACAGATTATTTATTTTACCTCATATTTCTGCATTTTTTCTATAAAATTAAGAAGAAAGGGAAAAAGAAAGGGGCCAAGTGGTCTCAGGTCAGAACTAAATATCCAATGTCAACAACAATAGAATCAAGAGACCCAAACAGGAGGGGGGGAGGAGGAGGAAGAGGAGGAGAATGAGGAGAAGGAGGAGGAGGAGAAGGTAGAAGAGGAGGAGGAGGAGGAGGAGGAGAAGAAGAAGAAGAAGAAGAAGAAGAAGAAGAAGAAGAAGAAGAAGAAGAAGAAGAAGAAGAAGAAGAAGAACAACAACAACAACAACAACAACAACAACAACAACCACCACCAAACTATAACAATCTAAACTCAAAATGGGCATGTTATACTAGCAGGCAAGGAGCCAAAAGGTGGAATAGGATGCACTCTGGGAATACTGGTGGAGGGAGATTAATACAGATGGATAGAATGGCCCTGATACACTGTTTATCTAAAATCCAACTATGAAGGACTTTGTAAATCATAATAGTGTTAATAAAATAAAATAAAGAGTCCCAAAAGACTAAGATACAGCTCTCTAAAAATTTGGAGGCTGATTCAGAAATAAGCTATTTATCCATGAGTGAAGATGAAGTTGCAGATAGCCACTTACCAGATCACTACTTATAATAGACAATAATGCAGGAATCAAATGCCAGTTGAGCTATTTGCCAAAAAAGATCAAATAAAAAGACAGCCAAGAAGATGGCTCTGGTAGTAGTGCCAAGTCTTCTCATACTTCTAATATCTTGCCAACTTTGTTTCTACTTGCAGGCAAATTTTTTAAATCTGAAGTTTTATTTTTGAAGTTACAGAAAGAAACATAATAAATGAAAATAACCAATAGTCCATTATAAATCAAAAGTTCCCATTCCTTTGACTTCCTATTCTTTTGGCATCCAATTCTTTTGAATGGTGTCAAATTTCCATTCTTTTAGAATTCACAAGCTTATTTTGAGAAGGCCTTATAAATAATAGAAAGTGTTCAGTATTGCTTGAACATTGAAATAATCTGCTTAAGTAAATAGCCTCAGGACAACATTTATAGTTTGTAAGCTATAGCATTTATTTTTGGGGTGGTTTTGGTAGTGCTTCCTAAAGCTAGGTCTCAAAAAGCAAGACAGACTTTACTTCTGTTCCACTTTACCTCTGATTACAAACTCTGATCCCAACATTTCTTTTTTTGTTTGTTTGTTTTTGGGTCACACCCAGCAGCGCTCAGGAGTTACTCCTGGCTCTACGGTCAGAAATCGCTCCTGGCAGGCTCGGGGGACCATATGGGATGCCAGGATTCAAATCACCATCCTTCTACATGCAAGGCAAGCGCCCTACCTCCATGCTATCTCTCTGGCCCCCTGACATTTTTTTAAACAGCTTATCATCCCATTTAAAACTAAATAAAAACATAAGATACAGATCTAAGACCTGACACAAAGACACATATTTTATGCCCTAATAATAACTAAGTATACCATAAAAGAAAAATTGTGAAGAATACAAGGCCCACTTCAATAAAAATAGTGTTTTTCCTGGTCAAAGTTCAAAAACATGAGTCCACATATTCATTTAAATCTCTATGAATAAATAATTACCATGTATGTTTTAAGGGAAAACTTGAAACATCACAAGTTCATACTCACTGTATTAAATCAACCAAAGCTCAGAGAGAATCCTAGTCTCCCAAGAGCCAAATATTCCATTTACTCTTTGCAAAAATCAATGGTATTCTGCCCCCCACAATGAGGTACTTAAAAACCCAAGAGGAAACAGACATATATCTATTACCAAAAGATATATGTATACATATATATTACTAGTATTGTTGTTCTGGAGACTCAAACTAATGTAACCTATATGAATATTTCTCATTTGCAAATTCACTTGGTGTTAAAATTAGTACTCTATAAGTGGATATTAATGGAACTCTATAAGACCATAGCAGGGAAAAAAGGGAGTTTCCTGATTGTCTACTGTGCTGTTGTTATATTATCAGTATCCAAAGTGACTGATTGGCATGCTGAAGACTCATTACATATCTACCTTTTACTCCCATCTTCTCAAGCAGCTATAGTTCTTATTTTCTGGCATATATCTCCTCTATTTGATGATGAGGTAGTAATTTAGTAAACCAAATCCAGTTCCAGTTCATTCATGTTATCTCTATTAACACTTTATAATCCAAAGGGTTGCTACTATAAATCAGTTCCAAATTCATGACCTCTGGCAAGTTTACACATGTTATTATACAGGCCATATATCATTTCTAAAAGAATATGATAGTCTAAAGCAGAAAGATATTCTTTAAATTCTTAATATATTCTTGTGGCTCTTCTCAGCTCTAAAAGAGATGACATCTGTATTTATGATTTCTATATCCTTTTAAAACTACTTTTACTAGTTCAAATGCCTTTATATTAAATGACTTGATGTTTAGTGTGATTCTCCCTTGATAAGATCATGATACAGAATTATGTTTATTATTTTATATCTATTCTGATAGCAAGTCACTGGACAAAATTTATAATCTTATGATGATTTGAAAAATTTAGAACACAAAGAGTGGTGAGTGCAGTTAGAGAAATAACTACACTTACAACTATCATAACAATGTGGATGAATAAGGGAAGTAGAAAGCCTGTCTCAAATCCAGGCGGGTGAGGGGGGTAGAGGAAGATTTGGGACATTGGTGATGGGAATGTTGCACTGGTGAAGGTGGGTTTTCTTTATATGACTGAAACCCAACTACAAATCATATTTGTAATCAAGGTGTTTAAATAAAGATATAAAAAAACATTTCTTTGGGGCCAGAGAAACAGCTTAATGATCAGGGGTACAGTCTAGTTCCCAAGTTTTAACTCTAGCACTATATATCCCCTAAAAATCACTGGATATAGTCCTTGAGGTACCTGAGCATGAGCAGTGTGGCCCTTTATGTTTCCAGCACTGCCATACCCAAGTATTTCTGCACCCACTGAACACAACACTGAACTCCCTAGCCACCAGTATCTGTACAGCATCTGTACTTCCACATATTTGTGCCAACATCTAGATATACCAAGTATAGATTGGGAGTATAAGCATCATTTAAATGAAAAAAAATTCTCCTAAAGCATTGTGCATATTCAATGCTGTACCTATACGGATACCTAAAGCAGAAGCCTCATGGCCCAATCCCAAGGGATTGAGAAACGCAAGTCTGTTAGCAAATGTCGACACAGGAAATAATCCACACAAAGTTGAAGGGGATAATACAGGTCTGAGAAATTCTACCACAAGCTTTCCACTCCTAGCACTAAGGCCAGCAGGCAGAATAGCCCAGTTGTGGAAAACCAAAACTGCAAGCCACTTCTCCCTGGTATCCCTGGTCTTTATTGGGGATAGAAAGACCACCCCATAGGGTGGAAAACAAGTAAGGTAAGGAACCAATCCAGAGATATTTCCAGTCCTTGACTGATAAGCACAAGCTAAGAAGAATTATCTGAATAGAATGAAAACCAGTTATTCCAACATCTCCCCCTTCTTAACTTTATAGAAAAATGCAGAAATATGAGGTAAAACAAAGTAATTTATGTCCCAGAGACAGAAGCCTCTAAAAAATTAAAAAAAAAAAAGTGGCAGTTTTTTGCATAAGCATAGCAACAGTAGGGAAAATTAGAAAGGAAAAAAACCTTTGACCTAAAAACAGGTGTCCTTACCCATGAAACATCCCATCATAAGACCAGCTACTGGCTCCAGGTATACTAATTTGTCTAATTCCAAATTCTTTCTTCATGATCCCAGAAAAGATTCTCCTCAATCACAGTTGTCACAATCAGACTTCTGTAAAGATCTTGGTGTATGCACAGATCTTATGTCAAAGTCAGGGAGTAACAAAGTGTTTCCTGGTATCATCTCACCATTAAGAGGCGAGGGAGGGAAACCCACCCTGAAAGCAAGTCGTTGCTGATTTCCAAATCATCAGAGGGGAGAGGGCATATGAGCCCACCCTGGAGCAAGTTGTGCCTAGGCAGTCAATACCTAGTGTTAGTGCAGAAACCATGCCAATCTCAAAGAGGGGGCCCAAGGTTCAGGGGTGATCAGCCGATGTCTGAGCAACTGAAGCCTAAGACAAGTCTCTATGACAAATGTTCAGGGTAGAAGGTCCCCTATAACAAAAATTTCAATGTTCTCATCCCTATTAGATAGGAACTTCTCTTCATACCTAAGATTTTCCCATTTTATTGGGCCTATGCAAAGAGAACAATGCCACAGGATTGTAATTGATGCCTATGAGAAGAAATAATAAAAACCAAACAATCCCTATTATAGAACTAGATTTAGTTCTATTAAAAAAAAAAAAAAAACTCAGGGGGCCGGAGCTACAGCACAGCCTTGAATTAGGCTGACCCACAACAGGTCTCCCCCGGCATCCCATATGGTCCCCCAAGCCAGGAGGAATTTCTGAGCTCATAGCCAGGATTAACCTGAGTGTCACTGAGTGTGGACCAAAAACAAACAAACAAAAAACCTCAAAAGATACTACCTACTAGAATTTCCTACTAAACAAATCAAAAGTGGAGGGGGAAACTTCATCACATAAGAAAGTACAGTACACAATAAAGAAGGTGTTACCCATCTTCCTCTTTCCTTTAAGCAGGGGTCTCAAACTCAAGGCCCGCGGGCCGTTTGCGGCCCTCCATACAACATTTTATGGCTCTGCCCTAGAGGAATCTTTTTTTGTTTTGTTTTGTTTTAGTTGTTTGGGTCACACCCCCCAATGTTCAAGGCTTACCACTGACTTTGCACTCAAGGATCACCCCGACTTTGCCACCTGTGGCCCCCAGGTAAATTGAGTTTGAGACCCCTGCTTTAAACCTATCCCTTTGATATGTAAAAATCTACCTGTATCTCACTCTACTCCCTCACATCTGGGTGAATTGGTACTGGTTTAAAAAAAAAGGTCAGTCTGGCTTAGAATGCTGAGTGACCACGAGGCGAGAAGTCATTGACTCCATGAATTTCTCCTGATTGGCTTGGTTTATTAATTCTTTGCAGCTATCTGCTTCAGACCTGTCTGCTTAGGGTTGGAAATAGAGTGCATGGGTGATTTTAAAAATACCCATGACATTTTAAAAAAAAATGTTGAGACCAATGTGAATTACAAGTCATTCACAGTTGTATTTCAGGCACATAGTGACAGTGAATTAGGGCCATTCCCATCACCAGTGTTGACCTCCTTCCAACATTGTTCCCAGAATGCATCCCATACCTCCACTGTTAGCCCCCTGGACTGCTAGTGTAACTGGGTTATTTTCTGTATAGTTTTTTATAGCTTGGGTCTCTTGAGTCTATTGTCATTGACTTTGGTTTGGGTATTTTGATCTGATTTTTTTTTTTTTTTTTTGGTTTTTGGGCCACACCTGGCAGTGCTCAGGGGCTACTCCTGGCTGTGCTCAGAAGTCACTCCTAGCAGGCACGGGGGACTATATGGGATGCCAGGATTCGAACCACCATCCTGCATGCAAGGCAAATGCCCTACAGCTGTGCTATCTCTCCAGCCCCTGATCTGATCATTTTTATTTCCACTCAATGCTCCTGAGATCACTTGACAATTACTCATGACAATTTTTCAAAGAAATAGATCAACACTCCTGAAAGTCAGATAAAAGAAAAAGACACCCAACCCCAAATAGCTAAGAACAATCTTTAGAAAAACTATCAGGGCATCAATTTCACCAACTTCAAACTCCACAAAGCAGAGATAAACATAAAGGCATGATATTCAAATAAAGACAAAGCCTCAGATCAATGGAATAGAATTGAATATACTGAGACAAACCCTCAGGTATATGATCATCTAATTTGTAATAAAGGAACAAAAAATTAAAGTGAAGGAAGGAAAGCCATAGATTCATTCTTCTTGCTTATCTAAAATGTTGTCAACATTTTACAAAGTTCTTTTTTAAGTATACACTTACTGATATTTAACATCCTCACATGAACAAATCATTAGTCTATAGCTAAGTAAAATTTCACTAAGTACACACCATGAATAAGTAAAACATTGGCACATCCCAACAGCTACTGGTGGCTTTTTCAGTCACTAACAGACATGTCCATACATGCACATACCTTTAAGCTGAATGTGCTACTTATATTAATAAGATCTGCTATAAACAATAGCTTCAAAGACATAAACTCCCTGGGGATCCTGGCTACGCACTTATCAACACAGCAGCCATCCACCCCACTGCTGTTGGTGCTGGGACCAATTGCAAACAGAAGGCATATCAATGGAAGTGAGCTGACACCACCCATAAAAGGCATAGCCTGATCCCCGTCATGTGTTTTTCAATGCAGTTGCCTTCCAGACATGCAGCTGCCAATGCTGGGACCAATCCCACCCTGAAGAACCCACAGAAGGCATGTCAATGGAGATTAGCTGACCCTGCCCGCAAGAGGCAGAGCCTCTTAAGTAGCACATTCAGCTTAAAGGTACGTGCATGTATGGACATGTCTGTTAGTGACTGAAAAGGCCACCAGTAGCTGTTGGGCTGTGCCAATGCTTTACTTATTCAGAGTGGAACCCAACTGCTCTGTGGCTGTGCACATCTCCTAAACAATGAATTCACATAACACATAGAAAACATCACACTACAATCATGACAAGGGGAAACAACAGAGAACTACACCATGAATAGAGAATGAAGATAACAGTTCTGATGACCCAAAAAGTACCAGCCACCTATTTAGCCTCTCAGATAGGAACTTTAAAGAAGAAATATGGAGGGTGTTAACAGAACTCAAAGAAAGCATTGAACAAATTGAACAAAACACAAATAAGAATCAAGATGATTAAAAAAAGAATCAAGATGATATTAAGATATAAATGAGAAGACTCCAAACTGAAATAACAGGACAGAAAAAGTTAGTAAGCAAAATAAAAACCTCACTGAAAAGATTCTACAATAGAGTAACAGCAGCTGAGGAATGAAGAATCAATGAGTTGGAAGATGAGATGCGTAACAACTCCATACAACAGAAGAGTTTGGAAAAGAGCCTTAAGACAAACTATCAGACAATGGGGAAAATATTCTCAAAAATGTGAACAGACAAAAATAGAAATGTTTGATAGACTCAACAGAAACAACATGAGAATCATTGGAGTCCCAGAAAAAAAAAGTCAAGGAGGACATCAGTGCAGAGAAACTCCCAGAGCTAAAGAGTGCATGTAAACAAAGCCTGCATGCCCAAAGAGTATCAGCTAAAAGAGATCCAAAGAAAAGCACCCCAAGAAACATCCTAATCACAAAAATGAACCCCACAGATAGAATATGAAAGTAGTAAGATCAAAATAGGAAATTACATTAAAAGGAGTATCTTTAAAATTAACAGCAGTCTGTCACAAGAAAACTTCAAAGTCCAAAGGTAGGATGGATAGTGACAAAACTCAAAAAATGTGGCTGGGGCTGAAGTGATGGCACAGCGGTAGGGTGTTTGCCTTGCATGAGGCTGGCCCAGGATGGACCATGGTTCAATCCCCCAGCATCCCATATGGTCCCCCAAGCCAGGAGCAATTTCTGAGCACATAGCCATGAATAACTTCTAAGAGTCACCAAGTGTGGCCCAAATCCAAAAAAGGGGTGGAGAGCAATAACACAGCAGTAGGGTGTTTGCCTTGAACACAGCAAAGAGGAAACAGATTCAGGTTCAATTACTGGCATCCTATATGGTCCCCTGAGCTGCCAGGAGCAATTTCTGAGCACAGAGCCACTGATTGATATGATCATATGATATTTTTTATCATTCCACTTACTAATGCGGTATATTATTTTCATTGATTTGCATACGTTGAACCATTCTTTCATTGCCACTTGATCAGGGTTTATGATGCTTTTAATTAACTAAGCTAGAATCTAGCTAACATTTTATTAAGGATATTTCCATCAATGTTTATCAGGGATACTGGTCTAAATGTTTTTATGTCTCTGTCTTTTCAGCTTCATAGAAGATATTAAAAAGAATTTCTGTGTCTTAAATATTCTGGAAGACCTTAATGAGTAAAGACTATAAATCTTATCTAAGTGTTTGACAGAATTTACCAGTGAACCCATATGGATTAGGGTTTTATTCTTGACAAGATTCTTAATTACTGTTTCAATTTCCATACTTGTTTTTGTTTTTTTTGTTTTTTTAATTTGGTTTTTGGATCACACCCAGCAGCGCTCAGGGGTTACTCCTGGCTCTACACTCAGAAATCATTCCTGGCAGGCTCGAGGGATGCTGGGATTTGAACCATCGTCCTTCTGCATGCAAGGAAAAAGCCCTACCTCCCTGCTATCTCTCCAGCTCTCAATTTCCTTACTTGTGATGAGGCTTTCCACTTCCTCCTCATTCAACTTTGGGAGATTACATGACTCTAAGAATCTATCCATTTCTTAAAGGTTCTCAGTATAATAGCATAAAGCTGTTCATAGTGACCTCTCTATTTTGAAATTTCCATATCATCTTTAATTTTCAATAATCTTCATTCATCTTTATGTAGGTATCCAATAATTTTTCATTAAAATTTTAGGCATTTTGTTTTTTATAACTAATAAACGCTGCTATTTCAATACTTTATTTCTAAAGTAAACACACAGAAAAGTAACATAATATTATAATTACCCATTGTTAAATTCCCTTATCTTTTCATAGAGCTTTTATTGGGGGGATTTTTTTTCTGGGGGGCCACACCCTGTGACACTCAGGGGTTACTCCTGGCTATGCGCTCAGAAATCGCTCCTGGTTTGGGGGACCATATGGAACACTGGGGATCAAACTAGGTCCATCCTGGGTCAGTCGCATGCAAGGCAAACACCATACCACTGCGCTATCGCACTGGCCCCTCATAAAATTTTTTTTCTAAATTCCATTGGATGCTCGTATTCATGATCATTTCCTCTACAAATCAGTTTTATATTTTCATATTTTATGTAGTTAGTCCCTTGTGTACTACACAAAGTTCAATGTACATGATGACAATTCCTCTTGTTTTAAGTATTAGTCTAAAATCTTACATTTCACAAGTATTTATGTAAGCTCTTTAGTAAATAACATTTTCCCTTCAGTTATTATTTTTAACATTCCTTTTATCATAAGGAATGCTAATTTATACTTCCATTTTAAGAAAACACTATATTTTTATGGTATTATGGTATGTAAGAACTCTAATTACATACCATTTTTTTCACATACTCTTATACCATGTGAGTTGGCTGCTAGTCACTCTCATCTGTAAGCCTAAATGTCCAAGTATAACCCATGGTATAAATTCTTTTGTCAATGCTGATTTTGTGTGACTGATCTCTCAATTTTCCCTATATATCTTGTTGATGAATGCATGATTTGAATTAAAATGATACTTGTGAACAATATATGTTATAGAGCAAAAATACTCTTAGCATCAAAACAGTAGTCAAGTAAAACTTCATTTGAGCTTATTGAATACTTTTTCTCCATTATATAGCTCATATTCAACCAACTACATAGAAACATATAATAAACTAATTATAATCAAGTGAAGTTAAGTCTATAAGATTATTTGATTGTAGGACAAAAATAACCAATTGACATATAATAGAAAATTAAAATTCTGAAACTCAAGAATTGGTGATCCTGTTACTATTAGAGTTCAGATAAAGCTGTAACTTTATGCTGAACAAAACCTATAACATATAACTTTATGCTGAATATAAAAACCATAGTACAATACAATATGACTTCAAAATAATTCTTAAAATCTATTATTAAATATATGTAATGACTGAAATTACTCACCTTCACATTTTTCAAAAATCTGAACTGTTTCTCCTATTTCTAAAATCAACCCTTGAGGGACAGATCCTCGAAAGCTGCATATCACTAAAAAAGAGAAGAAAAGGTCAATTAGATTTTTAACTAATAAGGTAATCACTAAAATTAAGCACTAACAAAATCATGCTCAGGGAACTACTGCCAGCTCACCACTCAGAGGTAACTTCTAATGGTGCCTGGGAGACTCATGGATCTGGAAATAAAATCCTGGGCTCCCATGTACAAAGCATGTACTCCTATCCTTTATGCTACCCATCTCACAGAACTTTTTTTTTGTTGTTTCGTTCTTCATTATGCAATGCTAGGAATAGAATCCAAAGTATCACACATGTGAGACAAGTGCTCTACAACTAAATTACATCCAGTCCACCACCTAATTTTTTAAATAAAAAAGTAAAGACCAAAGGAAGTACAAGCAGTTCATACAAGAAGAAGCCCAGGCTTAGTCCCCAGTACTGCATCCCCCTCCCCCCAAGCACAGAATGAAGAGAATCAAGTGTTTTCGCCACTCCCAAAGAAAGCCTAGGGCTGGAGCAATAGTATCACAGTTAGGGCACTTGCTTTGCATGTAGTAACCCAGGTTCAGTCCCTGACACTCCACATGTACCCTGATCCCTAAAAACACAGAGCTAGGAGTAAACCCTGAGCAAAGTTCGCTGTGGCAAAAATTATTTCTAAGTAAACTTAAACATGTGTCTGTCAAGGAGTCAATGTGAGTGTGTGGGGATGTGAGGGAACCTGGAGTCACCGATTGAAAGGTTACTGTGTGGTAGGAACATTATATGTCTGAAAACCTATTGTAGACAGCCTTCTAAATACAATCCCTAATATTTTCATGTTGAAACCATTTTTAATAATAATTAAAAGCAGGGGCCGGAGTGGTGGCACAAGCAGTAAGACATCTACCTTGCACGCACTAGCCTAGACAGACCACAGTTCTATCCCCTGGCATCCCATATGGTTCCCAAGCCAGGGTTTCTGAGCACATAGCCAGGAGTAACCCCTGAGCATCACTGGGTGTTGCCCAAAAACCAAAAAAAAAAAAAAATGAAAAGCAGAGGCAGAGCAAAAGTACAGTGAATATGGAGTTTGCCTTGCACACATCCATCTGGGTTTGATTCCCACATCCAATATGGTCCCCCAAGCATCGCCAGCAATGACCCCGAGCCAAGATAACCCCTGGGCAGCACTGGCTGTGTGTGGCCCAAATACCAAAAAAAAAAAAAAGTAAAAGCAGAGAAGGAACTTGATACCCACAGTAAATTGTATATATACATATATACTGAGTGTACACAGATTTAGTCTGATCTGAGTCCAGTATAGAAAATCACTGGAACTAAGCATCCACCTTGGAGAGTATCTCTGTGGTGGTAATGATAACAGAAAGATAGGAGCGGGGGGGGGGGGGGGGGAGGCGCCGAGTGACGGCACAGTGGTAGGGTGTTTGCCTTGCATGTGGCTGACCCTAAATGAACCGTGGTTCAATCCCCTGGCATCCCATATGTTCCCCCAAGACAGGAGCGATTTCTGAGTAACCCCTGAGCATCACCGGGTGTGGCCCAAAAGATTTAAAAAAAAGGATAGGAGCAACACCTCTTGTAGTAGAGCACATAAGTAGCTCAAAGGTGGGGGCCGGGAAGGTGGTGCTAGAGGTAAGGTGTCTGCCTTGCAAGAGCTAGCGTAGGATGGACTACGGTTCGATCCCCCAGTGTCCCATATGGTCCCTCCAAGCCAGGGGTGATTTCTGAGCACATAGCCAGGAGTAACCCCTGACCGTCAAACGGGTGTGGCCCAAAAACAAAAAAACAAAAAAAACATAGCTCAAAGGTGGGTCACTCACCATAAACCTCTGGGAGGTTGGAAGAGACCTCAATAACAGGCAGTTTTAAAGTACTAAGAAATAAGATAGAGATGGGGTATGCTGAATGCACAGTTCCCCAGAAGTCCAGCTGTTTTTCTGTACCAAACGAAGAATAGACTGATGGAAGCTAGTGTTCATGGGTTTTTGCTGTCTCCTAAGATTGCATTGGGAGTTTCCATGCCTAGATGAGGCCCTGTGCATGAGGTTTGCTAATGAGCAAGATCTTTAAACTCTAGCACTTGCTTAATCAAACCTACTCACTCAGCCCTGCCCAGCCTATCATGGTGGACTAAGAAGTCAAACAAACCTCAGAATAGGACCATATTCAAGTACAATTTTGAGGGGGTTTGCTTGTTTAGGGGCAACATCCAGCCACACTATGAGGTTATTCCTAGCTCTATGCTCAAGAATCACTCCTAGAGAGCTCTGCAGACCAGAACCTGGATCAGCCATCTGCAAGGCAAATGCCCTCTCTACTGTACTATCACTCCAATCCTATCAATACAGTTTTTGGGGAGGTTTTAGGCCACACCCCGCAGTGCTCAGGACTTACTCCTTACTGTCTGCTCAGAAATAGCTCGTGGCAGGCACGGGGGACCATATGGGACACGGGATTCGAACCAACCACCTTAGGTTCTGGATTGGCTGCTTGCAAGGCAAACGCCGCTGTGCTATCTCTCCAGGCCCTCAAATACAATTTTTTTTTAATCCTCAAATACAATTTTTTAAAGGAGAAAATATACCAATGATTTATCTTAGTTCTTAATAAGTAAATATGTGTTCAAGGAGACCCATTCCAAGTCTGAAGTTACTACATAAGTTGAAACGGCACTCTACTCATTACAATCTGCCAAGTATAGTGCTCTCCCAAATAAAAATAATATTACAAAAACAAAGTTAAGTTATAATTATGTTCTTAATTTCATCACTGTGTGGTAATTTTCTTCCTCTCCTACATTAGTTCCTACATATTATCAATTTTTAAGCTTGATTCATAAGTTTTTAATAGCTTGTTCTTAAGGTAAAATACTTGCCAATTCCCAAAGCAAAAAATGGTACCAATATGAGATGTATTTATAAGTACTTAAAAATTAAGGTGTTGGGGGATGGAGAGATAGCATGGAGGTAAGGCATTTGCCTTGCATGCAGAAGGTCGGTGGTTCGAATCCCGGCATACCATACGGTCCTCTGAGCCTGCCAGGAATGATTTCTGAGCATAGAGCCAAGAGTAACCCCTGAGCACTGCCGGGTGTGACCCAAAAACCAAAAAAAAAAAAAAAAAAAAAAAAAAATTTAAGGTGTCTATCTAGTCCAGCCTTTATGGAAAACAATACAGAGATTCCTCAAAAAAACTGGAAATTGAGCTCCCATTTGATCCAGCTATTCCACTTCTCGGGATATACCCTAGGAACACAAAAACAATACAAAAATCCCTTCCTCACACCTATATTCATTGCAGCGCTATTTACAATAACCAGACCCTGAAAACAACCAAGATGCCCTTCAACAGACAAATGGCTAATGAAACTGTGATACATATACATAATGGAATATTATGCATCTGTCAGGAAAGATGAAGTCATGAAATTTTCCTATACATGGATGTACATGGAATCTATTATGCTGAGTGAAATAAGTCAGAGAAGTCAGAGGGAGAGAGATAGACACAGAATAGTCTCACTCATCTATGGGTTTTAAGAAAAATTAAAGAAATTACTCTAATAAGGCCCAGAGAAAATAGAGTTAAGGACTGGGAGAGACTGAAGGACTGGCTCACAATTTGAAGCTCACCACCAAGAGTGGTGAACGCTGTTAGGGAAATAACAACACTAACAACTAGCATGATAATGTTAAAGAATGAGAGAAGTAGAATGCCTGTTGCAATACAGGCAGGGGCTAGGGCAATAGTGGTGGCAATGTTGCACTGGTGAAGGGGGGTATTCTATTTATGACTGAAACCCAACTATGAACATGCTTGTAATCATGGTATTTAAATAAAGATTAATATATAAATACTAAAAAAAATTAATTAATTAAGGTGTGTAGAGCCGGAACGATAGCACAGCAGTAGGGCATTTACAATGCAAGTGGCTGGTCCAGAACAGACTTTGGTTTGATCCCTAGCGTCCCATATGGTCCCCTGAGCCAGGAGCGATTTCTGAATGCATAGCCAGGAGTGACCCTTGAGCATCACAGGGTATGGCCCAAAAAGAAAAAAAAAAATTAAGGTGTCTAACAAAAGTGCCACCAAATATGAAAAGAATTTCTAATGTAGGTAATTTCCCTATGAGAAAATTAGTTAAGATGTTTTCACTGACTTCCTCAATAAACACTGTTTATTACCTCTTCACTAGGACACATTAAAATTATGTAATATTTTATCATAAAATACTCAAAAAAACTATCATAATTTTTAACATTTAAAAAAATGTTAATGCTTATAGACCCATGTATTACAACTGTTTATTAAAAATTCACATGTTTATAAACATAATAACAAAGATACATGAAAAAGTCAAGAAGGCTTTTCCCAGGTCCCAAATATTTTTCTTTCTTTTTTCCAAGATGGTGGCTCATTTTATTTTGTTTGATTTCTGTGGGGTTTTTCCCAAGAATTTAAATGAGTAAAGGACGGTCCTCTGTCTGTGCCATCAGGCTGGAGAAATCTGCCCCTGATGAGTGATTACCAACTCTGAGAGACTGTGAGTGTTGCCTGTGCATGTTTTTCTACTGTCCTGTGTCCTGAACCTCTCCTGAGTGGGCCGAGAAGGGCCCAGCAAAATCGCTCTCTAAGAGGCTCCAGAAGAACATGGCCCGCTTTGCTTCGCAGCCGTGTGCTCTTTCTAACGAATGAACCCCACCATAACACGCGAAAAAAATCACACTACAAGTGTGACAATGGGGAAACCTCGCAGGTAAACACCATACACAGAGAATGAAGATGATAGATCTGATGACACAAAGAATACAAACCATCTGATTAACCTCTCAGATAAGGAGTTTAGAATAGAAATATGGAGGATCCTCATGAAAATCAAAGAAAATATAGCTCTAGCTGAATAGAACACAAAGACAGAAATCAGGACACTCCAAACTGATGTAACAGATCTGAAAAACACGGTAGCTGAACTGAAAAACTCAATGGACAGCCTCTCCAGCGGGGCAACAACAACTGAGAACAGAATGAGAGAACTGGAAGATCAAATGCAGAACAACTCCATACAGCAGAAGAGACTGGAAAAGAACCTTAAGGCAAATGATCATACAATGGAAAATAAACTCAAAGAATATGAACAGATGAAAATAGAAGTCTTTGATAAACTCAACAGAAACAACGTAAGAATCATCGGAGTCCCATAGGCCCAGGAAGGAGATCTACAGGAAGAATCAACAGTCAAAGATATGATCGCAGAGAAACTTCCAGAGCTAAAGACTGTATGCAATCAAATTCTGCATGCCCAAAGAGTCCCAGCTAAAAGAGAGCCAAAGAAAAACACCCCAAGACACATCCTAGTCACAATGACGAATCCTACAGATAAAGATAGAATACTGAAAGCAGCAAGATCAAAAAGGGAAATCATATTCAAAGGAGCATCCATAAGATTTACAGCAGATATGTCATAAGAAACTCTCAAGGCCAGAAGACAGTGGTGGGATATTGTGACAAGACTGAAAGAAATGGAGGCTTCACCTAGAATACTGCACCCTACTCAACTCACATTTAGGTTTGAAGGAAGAATATATAGCTTCACAGATAAATAAAAACTCAAAAACTTCACAGATGCAAAACTAACCTTAAAGGAAAAACTGAAAGGTCTACTTTAAGACAAGAGAGGCCAACAAACACACCAAACTTATACACAAAGATGACATTAAATCCTATGACAATCATCTCCCTTAATGTCAATGGACTAAATGCACCAATTAAGAGACACAGAGTGGTGAAATGGATCAAAAGATGAACCCAACCTTCTGCTGCCTTCAAGAACACATCTAAATAGTCAGAACAAATGTAGACTCAAAATCAAAGGCTGGAGGAAAAACATACAAGCAAACAACACCCATAAAAAAGCTGGGGTGGCCATATTAATATCTGATGTTACCAACTTTAGATTCATAAAAGTTGTAAGGGACAAAGATGGACAATGTGTACTAATCAAAGGATATGTGCAACAAGAAGAAATCAAACTACTAAACATATATGCACCCAATGAGAGACCAGCAAATTATCTAATATAATTTTTGACAAATTTAAAAGAAGACATCAATAATAACACAATAATTTTGAGAGACCTGAACACAGCACTGTCAACACTTGATAGATCAACCAGACTGAAACCCAATAAAAATATATTAGCCCTGAAAAGAGAAATGGAAGAAAGAGGACTAGTAGATATATATAGGACACTCCATCCCCAAAAACCTGGATATACATTCTTCTCCAATGTACATGGATCATTCTCCAGGATAGACTACATGCTGACACATAAAACATACCTCCATAAAATCAAGAGGATAGAAATTTTGCAGGCTACCTTTGCTGAATACAAGGCAGTGAAATTAGATGTGAACTACAAAGGGACACAGAAGAAATACTTTAACAACTGGAAATTAAACAGCCTGCTACTGAACTAGTGGATCCAAGATGAAATAAAGAGGAAATCAAAACTTTCCTGGAATTAAATGACAATGAAGACATAAACTACCAGAATCTATGGGACACAGCAAAAGCAGTCCTAGGAGGAAAATTTATAGCTTTGCAAGCATACATCAGGAAAGAAGAAGGGGCATACCTGAACAATTTAAAGACGCAGCTTATAAAATTAGAAAATGATCAACAAAAGGAACCAAAAATAGGGAGACAGAAGAAAATAACAAAGCTGAGAGCAGAAATCAATGAAGTGGAAACCCAAAAAACAATCTGAAAGATCAACAAAAGTAGAAGTTGGTGTTTTGAAAAAATAAACAAGATTGATAGACCATTGGCAAATCTCACAAAGAAAGAGAGAGAAACTTGATAACCTGTATTAGAAATGAAAAGGGGGAGATCACTACAGAGACTGCAGCATTCAAAGGGTAATCAGAGACTATTTTGAGAAACTCTATGCCACTAAACATGAGAACCTGGAAGAAATGGATAAATTCTTGGACTCTTACAACCTCCCACAGTTGAGTAAGGAGGATGTAGCATATCTAAACACCCCCATCACTGTTGAGGAAATTACAACGGTAATCAAATGTCTGCCCAAAAAGAAAAGCCCAGGCCCAGATGGATTTACTAATGAATTCTTTCAAACCTTTCAAGAGGAACTACTACCAATCCTAGCCAGACTCTCATGAAATTGAAAAACGGGAACACTTCCAAACAGCTTTTATGAAGCCAACATCACCTTGATATCAAAACCAGACAGAGATGCTGCCAAAAAAGAAAATTACAGGCATGTGCCAGAGAGATAGCATGGAGGTAAGGCATTTGCTTTGCATGCAGAAGAATGGTGGTTCGAATCCCGGCATCCCATATGGTCCCCTGAGCCTGCCAGGAGCAATTTCTGAGTGTAGAGCCAGGAGTAACCCCTGAGT
Source organism: Suncus etruscus (assembly GCF_024139225.1). Lineage (NCBI taxonomy): Eukaryota > Metazoa > Chordata > Mammalia > Eulipotyphla > Soricidae > Suncus > Suncus etruscus. The sequence continues at coordinate 123,753,154 of NC_064854.1, read as the reverse complement.
GCTGCCGGGTGTGACCCCTCCCCAAAAAAAAGAAAATTACAGGCCAATATCTCTGATGAACACAGATCTCCACAAAATCCTGGCAAATAGGATCCAATGCCTTATCAAGAAGATAATTCACTACAATCAAGTAGGTTTAATACCAGGAATGCAAGGATGGTTTAACATTCGTAAATCTATCAACATAATACACAACATCAACAACAAGAAAAATAAAAATCACATGATCATATCAATAAACACAGAGAAAGAATTTGATAAGGTCCAACACACATACTTGTTTAAAAAAAAACTCTCAGCAGGGGGCCGGAGAGATAGCATGGAGGTAAGGCGTTTGCCTTTCATGCAGGAGGTCATCGGTTCAAATCCCGGCGTCCCATATGGTCCCCAGTGTCTGCCAGGAGCAATTTCTGAGCCTGGAGCCAGGAATAACCCCTGAGCACTGCCGGGTGTGACCCAAAAACCAAAAAAAAAAAAAAAAAAAAAAACTCTCAGCAAGATAGGAATGAAAGGAACCTTTCTCAATATAGTCAAAATCATCTACCAGAAGCCAATGGCAAATATTATCCTCAATGGAGAAAAACTAAAAGCTTTCCCTCTAAATTCTGGTACAAGACAAGGCTGTCTGCTCTCACCACTCCTCTTCAACATAGTACTGGAAGTACTTGCTATAGCAATTAGGCAAGAAAAAGATATCAAGGGCATCCAGATAAGAAAGGTCTCACTGTTCATAGATGACATGATACTCTACTTAGAAAACCCTAAAGACTCTACCAAAAAGCTTCTAAAAACAATAGATTCATATAGCAATGTGGCAGGCTACAAAATTAACACACAGAAATCAATGGCCTTTTTATACACCGATAATGATAGGGAAGAAATGGACATTAAAAAACAACCCCAGGGCTGAAGAGATAGCACAGCAGTATTTGTCTTGCAAGCAGCCAATCCAGGACCCAAGGTGGTTGGTTCAAATCCCGGCATCCCATATGGTCCCCCGTGCCTGCCAGAAGCTATTTCTGAGCAGAGAGCCAGGAATAAACCCTGAGCACCACCGGGTGTGGCCCAAAAACCAAAAAAAAAAAAAAAAAAAACATTCACATTAGTGCCACAAAAACTCAAATATCTTGGAGTCAACTTGACCAAAGACATGAAGAACCTATTCAAAGAAAACTAAAAAATCCTGCTCCAAGAAATAAGAGAGGACACACAGAAATGGAAACACATACCCTGCTCATGTATTGGCAGAATAACATCATTAAAATGGAAATATTCCCCAAAGCATTGTACAGATTTAATGTGATCCCTCTAAAGATACCCATGACACTCTTCAAAGAAGTGGATCAAACACTTTTGAAATTCATTTGGAACAATTTGGAACAATAAACACCCTCGAATAGCTAAAGCAATCCTTGGGAGGCATTACTTTCCCCTACTTTGAACTGTATTACAAAGCAATAGTTATCAAAACAGCATGGTATTGGAATAAAGACAGACCCTCAGATCAGTGGAATAGGCTTGAGTACTCAGAGAATGTTCCACAGACATAGAATCACCTAATTTTTGACAAAGGAGCAAGAAATTCTAAATGGAGAAAGGAAAGCCTCTTCAACAAGTGGTGTTGGCACAACTGGTTAGCCACTTGCAAAAAACTGAACTTAGGACCCCCAGTAACATCATGTACTAAGGTTAAATCCAAAAGAATTAAAGACCTTGATATCAGACCTGATACCATAAGCTATATAGAACAATATGTAGGTAAAACACTCCATGACATTGAGACTAAAGGCATCTTCAAGGAGGAAACTGCACTCTCCAAACAAGTGAAAGCAGAGATTAACAGATGGAAATTTATTAAGCTGAGAAGTTTCTGTGCCCAGGATACAAGAGCCACCCACTAAGTGGGAGAAACTATTCACCCAATACCCATCAGATAAGGGGCTAATATCCAAAATATAGAAGGCACTGACGGAACTTTACAAGAAAAAAAAATCTAATCCCATCAAAATATGGGGAGAAGAAAAGGACAATTTGACAAAAAAGAAATACAAATGGCCAAAAGGCACATGAAAAAATGTTCCACATCACTAATCATCAAGGAGATGCAAATCAAAACAACTATGAGGTACCACCTTACACCACAGAGATTGGCACACATCACAAAGAATGAGAACAAGCAGTGTTGGCGGTGATGTGGAGAGAAAGGAACTCTTATCCCCTGCTGGTGGGAATGCCGTTTAGTCCAACCTTTATGGAAAGCAATGTGGAAATTCCTCCAAAAACTGGAAATTGAGCTCCCATTCGATCCAGCTATACCACTCCTAAGGATATACCCGAGGAACACAAAAATACAAAAATCCCTTCCTTACACCTATATTCACTGCAGCACTATTTACCATAGCAAGACTCTGGAAACAACCAAAATGCCTTTCAACAGATGAATGGCTAAAAAAAAACTGTGATACATATACACAATGGAATATTATGCAGCTGTCAGGAGAGATGAAGTCATGAAATTTTCCTATCCATGGATGTACATGGAATCTATTATCCTGAGTGAAATAAGTCAGAGGGAGAGAGAAAGATGCAGACAGTCTCATTTATCTATGGGTTTTAAGAAAAATGAAAGACATTCTTGCAATAATTTTCAGAGACAAAGAGAAGAGTGCTGAAAGTTCCAGCTCACTTCATGAAGCTCACCACAAAGAGTGATGAGTTTAGTTAGAGAAATAACTACATTGAGAACTATCCTAACAATGAGAATGAATGAGGGAAGTAGAAAGCCTGTCTAGAGTACAGGCGGAGGTAGGGTGGGAGTAGGGAGATCTGTGACACTGGTGATGGGAATGTTGCACGGGTGAAGGGGGGTGTTCTTTACATGACTGAAACCCAACCATAATCATGTTTGTAATCAAGGAGTTTAAATAAAAATATTTTTAAAAAAGAATTTAAATGCATGTACATGGAAATGTAAAAAATACTATGCCTCTAATGTTTAAGGAGTTACGTAAGTTTTATGTCTTTAGATTGCCTTGTGTGCTGTTAAGAAATATAATGTGTTACAATCTGGGGAACTGAGGGACAAAGTAATTGTACATGGATTCTGTTTTATTTATCTTAATGTTCTTTGGCTGAAATTTCAAAGTTAAGATATCAGCAAGGGGACTTCTTCTGAGAATTATGTTATGGGTGATTGTCCTTCCACTGTAACTTTACTTTGTCCTCTTTCTTTGTATCTTTGTTCTCATAATTAAAAATTAAAAAGAATTTAAAAAAAATTTAAATGAAAGTTTTAGGATATAATGTTGCCCCATCACACCTACCTTTCAGGTATCAGTATTCCTCCACCATATGTCCATAATTCCTGCACCATCCAGAATAAACGATAATTACCAGTGGGGCTCTAGGCCTCCTAGACACTTTTTTTTTTTTTTTGGTGGTTTTTGGGTCACACCCGGCAGTGCTCAGGGCTTATTCCTGGCTCCATGCTCAGAAATTGCTCCTGGCAGGCACGGGGGACCATTTGGGACGCCAGGATTCTAACTGATGACCTTCTGATGAAAGGCAAACGCCTTACCTCCATGCTATCTCTCCGGCCCCTCCTAGACACTTCTTGCAAGCCCCCCAGAATACTTATATTTCATATATGTATATTTTAATAAGCTATCCCTGCCTAAAAACAAACCCAGGTTCAGTGATAGAGTTCATGTCTTGCATGTGAGAGAGCTTGGTTTTGATCTCTGGTAACACACAACACACACACAAATTTGTAAGAGAATCCAGTTACTAAAAAGCTATTTTTAATGTAGATAAAAGGGGTAGGAGTTTGAAGAAGATATTCCTTCTTAATCATACTAAATGTAAAAGAATCACATTATTGATAAGTAGCACTATTCTCCTGATATATTTAGTTCAAAAAATGTCATATCTTCTTTGTAGAGTGCAAACTTACTACATAGAGATGAAGAGATAGTAGATAGCACAGTTTGTAAGGCAATTAATTACCTAGAAAGCAACCAACCTAAATTCAATCCCATGTTTGTAATCACGGTGCTTAAAGATATTATTTTAAAATAATAAAAATTTGGGGCCGGAGCAATAGCGCAGCAGTAGGGCATTTGCCTTCCACTCGGCTAATCCAGGACAGACCATGATTCGATCCCCCAGAGTTCCCTAAAGCCAGGAGCGATTTCTGAGTGCATAGCCAGGAGTAACCCCTGAGCATCACTGGTGTGGTCCAAAAAATAAACAAGAATAAATAAATATGTAAATAAATAAAAATTAGAAATTTTTTATTAAAAAACTAAAGATATAGGGGCCTAGCAATACACAGCAGTAGGGTGTTTGACTTGCATGCAGCTGATCCAGGACAGACCTGGTTCGATCCTTAGCATCCCATATGGTCCCCTGAGCCAGGATCGATTTCTGAGCACATAGCCAGGAGTAACCCCTGAGCATCACCGGGTGTGGCCCAAAAACCAAATAAATAAATATATTAGTAAAATTTACTGTTATATATTTAATTTGCATAAACAGATTATGCTGTTCTTCCAAAAATAGGCCAGTGTGAAAATAAGATAGCAAAATAATGATTTAAAAACTGTAAGAGATAGGTTTTAAAGAAAATTGGGCCAGAGTGATTTAACAGCAGGTAAGGCCTTTGCCTTTACAAGATTGACCCAGGTTCAATTCACAGTAACCCATACATCCCCCCAAGCCAACAGTAGTAACACCTGAGCATCACTAGCTGTGGCTAAAAAAAAAAAAAAAAAAATCACAGGGCATTTTTTAATATACTGTATTTAAATCTAAATAAGCCACCAAAACTCAAATAGAACTCAAAAAAGTTGGTACAACCATTATCATGCACAATCTCAATGTGCTATTTGTTTAGCTAAAGACTTGTCATTATGGGGCTGGAGAGATAGCATGAAGGTAGGGTATTTGCCCTGCATGCATAAGGATGGTGGTTCGAATCCCAGCATCCCATATGGTCTCCCGAGCCTGCTAGGGCAATTTCTGAGCATAGAGCCAGGAGTAACCCCTGAGTGTTGCCAGGTGTGACCCAAAAACCAAAAAAAAAAAAAAAAGATATGGAAAAAAAACTACCATTTTCAATTGTGATTTGGAAAATAACTCCATGCCACAAGCAGAGAAACTTGCCTGAGAAATTTAATAAAAGCTGTGACTTCTTTAAGAAATATACATTAGGGCCAGAGTGAAAGCACACGGTAGGGTGTTTGCCTTGCACAATGCCAACCTGGGATGGATCCAGGTTCGATTTGCAGATCCCATATAATCTCACAAGTCTGCCATAAGTAACCCCTGAGCATTGCTGGGTGTGGGCAAAAACGAAACAAAACAAAAGAAACATGCATTAAATTCACTATAGTGCATGGAAAGAGCCGGTGATTTACAAGAATATTGTTAAGAATTTAACAGCCTCCTATGCATTTCCTCTATGTACCTTATGGTTTCAGATCTGATATCAAGGTCTTTAACCAATTTTGATTTGACCTTTGTACATGTCGTTAAAGTGAGGTCTGAGTTCATTTTTTTGCATATAGTTGACCAGTTATATCAATACCACTTGTTGAAGAGGCTTTCCTTGCTCCACTTCGTATTTCTTGCCCCTTTATCAAAGATTAATTGCTTGTATACCTGGGGGTCAGTCTCATAATACTAAAGTCTATTTCATTGATCTGAGGGGTTCTGTCTTTATTCCAATATCATGCTATTTTAATGACTATTGCTTTGTAGTATAATTTAAAGTTGGGGGAAATGGAAGCAAAGATATACAAATAGGATCACATTAAACTAAGATATTTCTGCACTTCAAATAAAATACTAATGAAGATACAAAGCCTATCCATAAAATGGGATAAACTATTCACCCAATACCCATCAGATAAGCAGGTACTATATAAGACACACAAGATACTTAACAAGAAAAAAAAAACTAACCCCATCAAAAAATGGGGAGAAGAAATGAACAGACATTTCCTCAAAGAAGAAATACAGATGACCAAAATGTATATGAAAAAAATGTTTCATATCGCTAATTATCATGGAGAGCAAATCAAAACAACAATGAGGTATTGTAGAATAACAGCCCTGGATGGTGATGGATGGAGGGAAAGTGATGATGGAGGGATGGAGGGTAAGACCTTTCTCCTCCAGGCCACGTGTCTGCAACCCTCTTCAGCTGGCAGGTCTGCAGGTTCAGGATAGCAGCAGGAAGAAAACTCACAGGCAGTCAGGTTCCAGGAGACATCAGCTTTATTCAGGGCCCTAGCCACCATATGTGTGGCCTATAATCTTAAACCTATTTAAGCATGCTCTCTTCAGCTTGCCCTGCTTCTTCCTACATCTCTCTTGCTGAATCTCCCTCCACCTCTCCTTGCAAAATCCTCTCAATCCATCCTCCAAATCTTTCTACCTCCCAAAGACCCCTCCCAGAAATGGGCAGGTCTTACTATCAGGTAAGGTCACACAGGAAGAATGGGGGATGGGGTAACAAGATATCATCTCACACCACAGACAATGACACACATCACAACAAACAAGAACAACCACAAGCTGGTGTGGATGTGGGGAGTTAGGGACTCTCACTCACTGCTGGTGAAAATGCCAACTAGTCCAGCACTTTGGAAAACAATATAGATATTACTCAAAAACTAGAAATTGAACCAAGCAACAATCTTATCTATATATAGAAATAACCTACATATAGATATTTCGTATATCTACATATAAAAAAGCCATATAAAGTCCTAAGGTCAATCACCAGTACCAAAAGTAAAAAAGTTAATAAAAAAAAAGATGTCACTGGGGCAATCTGCAAAACTATGTAATATCAATTTTGTACAGGCAAGCAGAAGAGTTTCTGTATTCAGAAACAGAATTCAGTCTACCAACTTGGAATTTGCACTCTTGACTCTCTCCTCTTCTGGAAAATCTTGTGTTCTCTTCTGAACAAAAGAAAGGTTTGCTCTCTCTCTCCCCTAATATTTTCTAAATAAAATTATTTTAGTTTACTATTAAAATAAATTAAAATTTCCTTAAAATATTTTATTTTACTATTGAAATTAAAAAAAAAACAACAAGAAATTGAGCTTTCATATGATCCAGCAATACCACTCCTAGCATTATACTGGAGGAACCCCAAAACCATACAGAAATCCCTCTGCATTCCTATGTTTGTTGCAGCACTATTTACAATAGTCAGGATATGGAAACAACCCAAATGCTCAAGAATAGATGAGTGGCTAAAGGAACTGTGATATATTTACACAATGGAATACTGCTGATGTACGGCAGTTGGACTTGGACATGCCCCTTTGATACCTCCACTGTAATGAACAGTTGAACCTGGACTGGCCCCTTGGACAAGCCTTTTGTCATGCCGGGTATAAAAGGAAAAACCTGGACCTTTGCAGAGGGGCCCAGGAGAGTGACCAGAGCAGGGCCTGCCAGCTTGGGGTGGGGGTGGGAAGTGGCAGAGATAAAGCATCAGTGAGATGCTGCCTGCTTTATATCTATCACTTTTTCTGAGCACATAGCCAGGAGTAACCTGAGTGCCACTGAGTGTGACCCAAAAACAAAAACAAAAAAAAAACTATTGCCCTTTCTCTAAGATTATGCACAAGACAAGGCTGTCCATTCACATCACTAGTATTCAACATAGTATAGGAAGTCCTTGCCACAATAATTAAATAATAAAGAAACTCTAAGGGAATTCAAGTTGAACAGGTAGTCAAACTATCATTATTCACAGAAATAGAAAGTGCTCTTAGAAATAAGTTTGCAGTAAGTTTGCAAATTACAAAATCAAAACACAGAAATCTATGTTTCAACTCCAAATCTACCAATATCATCATCACTCCACCAAAATATTCAAGGTTTCTTCCCTCTCTCCACTCTACCTCCTTAGCAAATTCATTTTGTAATTTGCTTTTTAGAGTTTGGGTCACATGCTTAAACTAATATTGGCTCTTCTGGTTTTGATTCACAGTTACTTAACATTTGACAATCCTCCCATAACTTTATATAAATCCAATGTAGTATCCATAAAAATTTCCACAGCAATTTTTCCCAGATCAATTTTTTTTTTTGGTTTTTGGGTCACACAAGGCAGTGCTTATTTCTGGCTGTCTGCTCAGAAATAGCTCCTGGCAGACATGGGGGACCATATGGGACACTGGGATTCGAACCAACCACCTTTGGTCCTGGATTGGCTGCTTGCAAGGCAAACGCTGTGCTATCTCTCCGGGCCGCTTTTTTTTTTTTGGTTTTTGGGTCACACCCAACAGCACTCAGGGGTTACTCCTGGCTCAGAAATCGCCCCTGGCAGGCATAGGGGAAAATATGGGATTCCAGGATTCAAACCACCGTCCTTCTGCATGAAAGGCAAACGCCTTACCTCCATGCTATCTCTCCAGCCCCTTCCCAGATCATTTTTAAGGACATGGACTAAATGCTGCTAAAATGAACACAAAGTAAAAAAAAAAAAAAAAAAAAAAAAGTAATACAATTACCTTAATAGCTAAAGATATCCTCCTGTGAAATTAGTTTTTTTCTCCTTAATGTTAATTTTGTTTGTTTGTTTGTTTGTTTGTTTTGGGCCACACCTGGTGACACTCAAGAGTTACTCCTGCTTATGTGCTCAGAAATCGCTCCTGGCTTGGAAAACCATATGGGATTCAAGGGGATCAAAACATGGTCCGTCCTACGTTAGCTCATGCAAAACACCCTACCGCTAGCGCCACCGCTCCAGCCCCGTAATGTTAAATTTATTAAACTACAGACATAAGGGGACCAGAGGAATAGTACAGTGGATATGGTGTTTGCCATGCATGAGATCAACCCACATTTGCTCTCTAGTACCCCATACAGACCCCGAGCCTGCAAGAAATGGTCACTGAAGTAGGTACTTGCCTTACTGTGGCCAAACCAGCTTAAAATTAATCCTATAAGGACTGTAGCAATAGTACAGAGGTTAGGACACATGCCTTACATGTGGTAAACTAGAGTTCAATCCCCAGCATCCCACAGGATTCCCCCAAATCTAAAAGCATATTGCATATATGCAAGTATTCCATAATATTGCTAAAGCTGCTGTACTCTTTTCAGCTTAACTCTGATAATAAAAATATAGAATACATATTAAAGTTTACTTTATGTAAAATAAAAGGAACTGTCATGGGCAAACAGGGCGTCCAGGAAATGTATTTGAAAAAGTTATTTTGGGGAAATCTGAGCCAGCCCATAGAAGGACCCATCTCAGGAGCCTAGAAAGCCACTGAGAAGCAGAATCCCAGGCCCAAGCAAAAGAGGCTTCCTGAGAGAAGAGGTGGCTGGACCCCTTGGGAGAAAAGGCTCCACTGTTGAAACAAAGGCCATACAAGAATATCAAAAGAAGACCACCAACTGTTCCTAGCTCTTCCCTTGGCAACTAACCTAGCAATGGAGAGGGAAACAGCTTGGGATAAGTATATAGAATAATATGGATAAAGAAAGCTCCCACGTGTGTTATTAACAGAGCTGATGGGACATTAAGTTCATGACACAGTTTGGCTCATAGAGACTTTTCCCAGTTCTAGATCTCACAGACATTTCCAGGGTGAGAGATGGGTAGACAGAGAAAAAAACATCAATTGCCTTCTCGTGGCTGTTGTCTCTAACTTCCCCCTTAATATAAGTCACTTGGGTAACCTCCAACTACAACAAAACCATAGTCACTAAATCTTTTCATACAAATACTAGTATTTACAACAGAATTCTGATTCTTCACTTTAAGAAGAAACACCTTAGAACTTATTGCATTATTTTTATTTCTAGATAAGATTCCTTCAAATTAAAGACTATCTTTTATGTGTTTCACATTACAGACAACGTGAATTTTTAAAAGATGGGTATGTCTTACTGTGAAAGATAAACTAGGCATCTCATTTGAATTCCAACTGTATTTCAGTCATGAGATCAGGGAGTGTGTCATATCTAATGGTTGAAAAAGAACAAAGACTACAAAGAGATGGCTTGCACAGTGGGAAATAAGCTAAGGCTAAAGAAATGGAAGAGGAGAGGAAAGAATCTCTCTTCTGTCCTGGCCTTAAAAATATCAAACTAGTAGGGAAATATGAGAAGTTGAAGGCACTTTCCTCCAAGACTTTGGTCTCAGAGCAGAAATAATGCACACAGTGTTTCTAAAGGAAAACCCCACAAAACCTAAAAACCCCATTAAAAATGGGGAAAGAAGGTGCCAGAGTGGTGTCACAAGTATAGGGTGTCTGCCTTGCATGCACTAACCTAGGATGGACCGCAATTCAAAACCCGATGTCCTACATGGCCCCCCAAGCCAGGAGCAATTTTTGAGCGCATAGCCAGGAATAACCCCTGAGTGTCACAGGTGTGGCCCAAAAACCAAAAAAAAAAAAAATATATATATATAGGAAGAGGAAAAGAATAGACACTGTCTGAGAAATACCAGCAGATGGCCAACAGTCACATGTTATCATAAGGGAAAGGGAAATCCAAATCAAGACGACAATGAGACATCATCTTACACATGTACAGTGAGGGTAGTACATATAAAAAATATTGCGAACAAGTGTGTTGGTGGTGAAAAAGTAAATCCACTGCTGGTGAGAATGCTGTCTGGTTCAAACCCGATTGAAAACAGTATGGAGACTTCTTAGTTAATTCAGAATCAAACTGCCATATGACCCAGCAATCCTGCTTTTGGGTATCTATCCCCAGAACAGAAAAACATTCATCCAAAAGGGTATATGCACACCACTATTCATTGCAGCACTCAGTACAATAGCTAAGACTAGCTAAGACTTGGAATCAAACTAGATGTCTAACAAGAGATGAGTAGAATATGAAGATGTGGTACACATATACAATGGAATAATACATAGCTGTAAGGAATGATGCAATCATGCAATTTGCCACAACATGGATAGAACTGGAAAATATTATGTTAAATGAAGTAAATCAGAAGAAGGGTAAATAAAGTGATATATGATATCAATTATCTGTGATATTTAGAATAACTGCATGAAAAAATGCAATGGTACAAATGGGAGTTGTCTAAACACCCTTGGCCCCAGAATATAGCAAGGAGGAAAGAAACTGAGTAGAGGAGGAGAAACACAAATATGAAAGGATGGGAGCCAGGGGCCAAGAGGTCTCAGATGCACTGGTGGAGATTAAAAAAAAAAAAAAAAAAAAAGGACAACTAAATATCCAAGTCACAGAGACTACAACAATGAAATCATGAAACCCAAATTTTAACCAGCAAAATTAAAAACAATATTAAAATATGATGGTGGGGATGGAGAGATAGCCTGGAGGCAAAGCATTTGCCTTGCATACAGAAGGTCGGTGGTTCAAATCCCGGCATTTCATATAGTCCCCAGAGCCTGTCAAGAGCAATTTCTGAGGATAGAGCCAGGAGTAACCCAACCCCTGAGCTGCCGGATGTGACCCAAAAACTGAAAAAAATAAATAAATAAATAAAGGTGGTAAATTAGGGCAGGAGGTGATGGCATCGAATGGACTAGGGGGACACTGGTGAAAGGAGGTTGACACTGGTGGTGGTGATTGGTGCCTAAAACCCAACCATGAATAATCTTGAAAATCACAACTGTTTAAATAAAAAAATTTAAAAAATAATGTACAGTGTTTCTGGCATTTTTAAGGGGTAATGACATTCAAAACCTCAATTACAATTAAGTTTCTAAAAGTCTTAGTAATTAAAAGACTAAAAAGGAAAATTACCATGCATAGATTTAAGTTTAGTTTCAGTTTGTTATTGTCACCGATTTGATGAAAATCGTGCTTAAAAGTAATGTAGTCCAAGGTATTAATTTCATGTACTTTATAAACTAATAAAATATAATTGTCATTTCGTCAATAATCTATTTCTAACAATCTTCACATGCCACGGAGAAATGTATTAATGCATATCAAAGTTAATAAGATCATCTAAGCAATGATGCCTAATACAACATGTTTTGTTACTAAAATTATACATAAATTCCATTCTCATGTGAAGAAAAATAAGCATATATAACTAAAGAAGCAAACAGAGGGTAGCTGGGGCTGGAGAGATTGCACAGCGGTAGGGCATTTGCCTTGCATGTAGAAGGATGGTGGTTCGAATCCCGGCACCCCATATGGTCCCCAGAGCTGCCAGGGAGATTTCTGAGTGTAAAGCCAGGAGTAGCCCCTGAGTGCTGCTGGGTGTGACCCAAAAACCAAAAACCAAAAAAAAAAAAAAAAAAAAAAAACAGAGGGTAGCTAAGTAATTTGTTCACAATCAAAAAGTGTTTTCCCCCTGGACTCTAGGCCTGGCCTAAGTGGCACCTCAGGTGGCCCTGCTGTGGGTTCCAGGTGGATTCCATTAGGCGTCTCCAGGCTTCCCACACACACACACTAGGGAGGAAGAGCAAAGGGAGGGGCCGGGCAGATAGCTGGCTTCCGGTGCCTTGATCCTGGAGGCCAGTTCTTCCCAGGTATGGGGTTAGGGGACACCCATGCCGGATGGCATTCTCCCTAGCTTGGGGGGGGGGTGCTGGGAGGCTTGGCAGGCCTCCAGCCATCCCCCTATTTCCCCCGCCCCTACTCCAGGCCTTCCCTGGTTGCTGGCCCAGGTGGACTCTTATCGTGGTCCTCAGGCTTTCCCCCTTTCTCTCCCGACACTAAGGGGGGAACACATGGGGTGGATGGCGGGCCAATGCAGCACTGGTGTATGTCGGGACATTACGTCATGACTTTCACTGTTATTTTTTTCTTCTCATTGTTCTCCATTATAAAACCATATATATTTAAAATAAAAATGACTCTCAGTTTGGGAAGAGACCAGTTCGGGTGGGGGTACCATATATTTTCAAAATAAAAATGAGAGGATGGACTCTCAAGCTGGGAAGAGGCCAGTACTCTTTTCCTACTTATTTACTCTCAGCAGCCTCTTGGCCTCTTCCTTCTTTCATTGTGTAACTGTGGTTGCTACCATACTAGGTTTCTGATTAGTTCCCATGAACGGTGACAATTGAGTCCACTGTCTTAAGTTAGATTGTTTATTTTCCCCACTTTTTATTTTTTCTCCTCTTTGTGAACTGTTCAATAAGGTATTTTGGTGAAAGAGTCCCTCTCTATCTTTCCTTCCCTTTGTTATTTGTTAAATAAGGAAGTTTGTAGAAGTGTCCCTCCATTTAATGTTTATACAAGAACCAAGTCAATTGGATTTTTTTAACTTGTTCTAGCATCCCCATAAGCACCAATCTCGCTGTGAACTGTTCAATAAAGAATTTTGGTGATAGAGTCCCTCAGTTTAATTCTTATGTTTGAATCAAGTCACGGGGATTGTTGGACTTGTTCTTGCGGCCCCCTTATGCGCTAACACCAGGTGGCATTATTCCTTGTTTGCATGGGCACATTAAAATGGAAAATACTATACATACAAATAAGTTCTTATCTAATAGAGATAGGAACACACAAATCTTGTGGTGCAATGGAACCTTACAAACCCTGAACATTGACATGATGACCTGGCACAGGCCTCAGAGGTTTGGGTATTTTCCAGTCACCCCTGAACCAGGAAAGCCATCTATGAAACATCCAACATTGTTTATGACATCACCTGGAAGCAATCCTCTACCAGGGAAGACCCTACTGCTGCTCTGACATCGATTTACTCAAAAGATTCTTCCCTTAACACTGAGAAGATTTAAACAACAACGACCTGCGTACTGGACAGGGCTTTCTGCATCGCCCATTAATTGCAAGTTGAAATTAGGCATTACTCCCCACCATCCTGATTCAATGTAGGATATACAGATTCCAGGATCTTCAATACAGAAACGTGAGATCAACAACAGAGACTGTAAAAAATATAACTGTGGGCCCGGAGAGATAGCACAGCGGTGTTTGCCTTGCAAGCAGCCGATCCAGGACCAAAGGTGGTTGGTTCGAATCCCGGTGTCCCATATGGTCCCCCGTGCCTGCCAGGAGCTATTTCTGAGCAGACAGCCAGGAGTAACCCCTGAGCAACGCCGGGTGTGGCCCAAAAACCAAAAAAAATATATATATATATATAACTGTATGGGTACTACAGACAATGACCGGGATTGTACAAACTAATTTGCCTGGAGCCTAAAAATGGTCTTATGTCAGGAAACTTCAGGGGTAGGGTCTCCTTGTACTTAAGCCAAAGTTTTTCCTTTCCATGACCCCCATAATTTGGTGGGCCCATGCAAACGATAATTGCCATACTAACATTGTTTTTACAGTGCTCCTTTGACTCCAAACCTTTAAGAAACCACTAGTAAAAATATCTGGAACTGCAAAAAAAAAAAAAAAAAAAAAGGTTTACATTAGTGTTAACATATATGCTTTTAGTTACACTAGCATTCTGGGGGATAAAGGAGGGAGATAAGGGATATATGCTTGGGAACAGGGATGAAGGGAGAACAACACTGCTGTGGAAAGGCCCTCATTTATTGTCACCGTGTACCTTAAATATCACTGTGTAAGATTTGCCATTATATATTCTAATAAATGTCTGTCATTTAAATATAAAAAAATGTTTTATGTGGGGACCGGAGAAATAGCACAGTGGTAGGGCATTTGCTTTGCAAACAGCCAACCCAGGACCAACGACGATGGTTCGAATCCCAGCATCCCAAAAGGTCCCTCATGCCTGCCATGAGCAATTTCTGAGCACAGAGCCAGGAGTGACCCCTGAGCACCGCTGGGTGCAGCCAAAAACAAAACAAAACAAAACAAAACAAAACAAAAGGTTTATGTGATGAACAGTATTGTCTAATTTCTCCTACAATAAATTCCACTATTATTTCACCTAATTTTTCTAATATTAAAGAATTCTTATGGACCCAGGATTATAGCTCAGTAATACAACAGGTGCATTCCTTATATAAGGCCACAAATTCAATCCTTAATATTGCCCCATATTTGTAATCCTTCATACAACAAAATAGTGTGCAATCTCCAATACAGAACCAAGTGTTCAAACACAGCTAAGTGTACAACCCCCAGTGTATACAACCAAATGTTTGAACGCATGACAACCAAGTATGCGAGCTCTGCAACCAAGTATGTCATAGCAATGAGAAGGACAAGAAATAAGCCAGTGCAGTTTTTTGCACAGCTAATTAATCAATTTCCCTTTTAACTTATTCAATTCAGGTCTACCTGGCAAACAAACACTGAGGAGAGAAGCAATGAGTGCCTGGCAAAAAGGAAACAGGGTAAAAGGATGATACTGAAAATAACGAGAAAAAAGACAAACGTGTCCAGAGCAATAGTACAGACCTTGCATGTGGCCAATCCAAATTCTGTCCCAACACTACATAGGGTCCCCTGTGCATTGTCAAAATTAACTTCTAAGCAAAGAACCTAAAGTAGCCTCAGAGCAACACTGGGTGTAACTCAAACCCCACCATTAGGAAAAAAGAAAAGAGATATAGAAACAGGGTCAGAAGGGAGGAGGGAGATAAGGGGAATTGGTGGTGGGAATGTTGCACTGGTGAAGGGGGTATTCTTTTTATGACTGAAACCCAACTACAATCATGTTTGTAACCACGGTGTTTAAAGATATTATTTATTCAAAAAGAAAAAAGAGAGCCTGAGAGATAGCATGAAAGTAAGACAGTGGTTCGAGTCCCGGCATCCCATATGAACCCCGGAGCCTGCCAGGAGTGATTTCTGAGTGTAGAGCCAGGAGTAACCTGAGCGCTGCCGGGTGTGACCCAAAAACCAAAAACCAAAAAAAAAAAAAAAATAGGGTTACAAAGATAGTTCACAGTGCTTCCAAGTTTGCCTTTCAGTATTAATTTAATCCCTGATGTCTATCACATACACAAAATGAAGTCCTGATGGTATTATCTTTATGACTTTAAAATTTTACTACAGTTTAGATAACATGGTTACAATAGTGTTAAAGTTTATGATTTTTGATGTACAAAGTGACTGCATCTTCACCAACACCAAAGTAACCAATTCATCACCACAGTTCTTATATCAGCTCTACTAGGCGTGACCCACCACCACCACACCCCCAGCAAATTCCTAAGACCTCCTCACTGCTTGGCAATGTGTTACAGTCAAAGGACAAGGAGATGTCATCATTTGATACTGTCTATTCCCTTTTTTTTCTCTATACACTACATAGGGGTGAGATAATCTGCCATTAACATCCCTCCCTCTGATTTTCTCCATTTATCAGGAAGCTCTCTCCAGTTCCATACAAGTCACAGAAAACTTCAAGGTTCTACCTTTTCTAACAGCTCAGTTTAATATCATCGTGTATACATACCACAACTTAATTGTGCATGAATCTATCACTGGAAATTTGGGTTGTTTCCATATCCTAGATATTCCATTTAATACTGCAATGAACATAGGTATATAGTTACCTTTTCAAGTTAATTTGTGTTCTTTTTTTTTTTCTTTGTTTTTTGGGTCACACCTGGCAGCGCTCAGGAGTTACTCCTGGCTCTGTGCTCAGAAATCACTCCTGGCAGGCTCAGGGGACCTTATGGGATGCCGGGATTCGAATCACCAATCTTCTGCATGCAAGGCAAGTGCCTTGTCTCCATGCTACCTCTCCAGCCCCATAATTTGTGTTCTTGAGGCAGATGCCAAGAAGTGAAATAAATGGGTAGTATAAAAACTCTATTCTTACTTTCTTGAAATATCTCTATATTTTTCTCCCACAGGATGAAACAAACATTCTCATCATGACAGAGACAGTCACCATGAATTAGGACTCCTTTTTCACCCTGCAACACAGATTGCTTCCAATCTTTCTGGTTTTCTGTTATTGCTGTTTTGATGTATGTGATGTACATGATATCACAGTCTATGTGGTGTCAGGAACTGAATCCTGATCAGTCGCATGGAATACCTGATGTTTCATCTCTCCGGCCCTTCAATTTTCCTGACATATGCCATTCTCACTAACATGAAATGATATTTCATTATTGGTTTTATTTTAATTTTTCCAACAATAAGTACCAATAAACACTCTTAAGTCATCTGTGTCTTCATGGAAGTGTCTTTCTCCTCTCTCCATTTTTTTGTATGATCGTTTTTTGTTGTATGTGATTCTTTTTTTTGTTTTGTTTGGGGGTCACACCCCCCCCAGTGGAACTCAGAGATTACTCCTGGCTCTGCGCTCAGAAATTGCTCCTGGCAGGCAAGGGCGACCATATGGGATGCCAGGGTTCGAACCACTGTCACTCCTGGATCAGCTGCATGCAAGGCAAATGTCCTACCGCTGTGCTATCTCTCTGGCCCCTATGTGATTCCCTTACAAATGTTGCACATTAGTCCTTTATCTTATGTAAAAAATGCAAATCTTTTCTCCATTCACTAGAATATTTTTTAATTTCAACCCAAGTTACAGCAATGATAAACAGGGATATTGGCCTGAAATTTTTTTTTTTTACCATTTCTTTTTTTACCATTATCCTGTTTTCATTTGACATTAGGATAATGTTGGCTTTATAGGAGTTGTTAAAAAGAATTCCTGTTTGGGGGGTGGCCAGAGAAATAGGACATCAAGTGAGGTACTTGCCTTGCAAACAGCCAACCCAGGTTTGATCCCTAGCATCCCATATGGTCCCTCAAGCACTGCCAGGAATAAACCAAGTTCATAGGATGTGCCCCCCCCAAAAAAAAAGATTTCTGTGTTTTTTATTTTGTTTTTATTTGGGTATTGTTTATAGTTTAGAAAGTTTTTTTGTTTTTGTTTTTGGGCCACACCCGGCACTGCTCAGGGGTTACTCCTGGCTGTCTGCTCAGAAATAGCTCCTGGCAGGCACGGGGGACCATGTGGGACACCGGGATTCGAACCAACCACCTTTGGTCCTGGATCAGTTGCTTGCAAGGCAAACACCGCTGTGCTATCTCTCCGGGCCCCTATAGTTTAGAAAGTTTGAGAAGTATGAGGCGGGAGCAATGGCGCAGCAGTAGGGCATTTGCCTTGCACACGGCTGACCCAGGATGGACCGTGTTTCAGTCCCCTGGCATCCCATATGGTCCCCCAAGCCAGGAGCGATTTCTGAGTGCATAGGCAGGAGTAACCCCTGAGCATTACTGGGTGTAGCCCAAAAACAAACAAACAAAAAAAAAAGTTTGGTAAAACTCACAAATGATCCTGTCTGGGCCTTGGCTTTTGTTCTTGAAGTACTTTTTTATTTAAGGTAATTTAATTTAATTTTAAATTAATTTCTATTTCCTTATTTCTTATTGGTCTGTTCAGTTTTCTACTTCCTCCAGATTCAATCTTAGAAGCTTGTTTCTAAAATTTAATCCATTTTCTCTAGGTTACCCAGTTTAGTGTCAAAAAATTTTCATAGTAACTTTTCGTGATCTTTTGTATTTCTGAAGTATCTTGTTATTTCTCCTCTTTCATCTCTGATCCTATTATTTGAGTTTTCTCTTTTTCCTTGTGAATATAGTTATGAATTTTTTATCTTGTTTATTCTTTTGAGAAGCTAGCTCCTGGTTTCATATACCATTTATATTGTTTCCTTAATTTCTATATCACTTATTTATACTGTATTTCTTAATTATTTCCTTCTACTTAGTTTGGGAATCATTTGTTGTTATTTTCCTAATTTTTCAAACTATTAGCTGAGGCAATTTAGTTGAGTTTTTTCTTGTTTCTAATGTATGTCTATATTGCTATGAAAGCCCCATCTTAGTACTGCTTTTTCTATGTTCATAGATTCTAATGGTTTTTAACTTTATTCTCATTAGTTTGGAGGAACCATATTATTTCTTCCTTATTTCCTTTTTACCCAGTGATTATTTAACAATATGTTGTTCAAGTTTCCAATGTTATGGTTTTCCCTGACTTATTATCATTAAGTTATATCTTTACAACATTATATCTGAAAAGTCACTCGATATTCCTATTTCTGTAATTTTATCAGCACTTGCATTGTGCAGTAGGTTATCTATCCTGAAGCAAGTTCCATGTGCACTAGAGAATGTGCATTCAACTTTTCAGGGGTAAAGAATGATGACTACTACTTGAACATGGCAGCTTTGCTGTGATACCAGGACCACTTCCTGACCACACCATTGGCAGGTGTGTGCAAACACAACTCAAAATATAATAATCTCTAGTGAACTCAAATAAAGAAAATATATAAGCACCATGACAGAAAGTTCAACCTCCCAGGCAAGATATCTACGAAACATCCAACGTCTTTTATAGCAACAGCTGGAAGCAGTCCTCTACCAGAAAAGACACTACCAAGGGTCTGACATCGACCCCCTAAAAAGAGACTTCCGTTTACACTGAGAAGACTTGACAACAACAATGACCTGCTCTACAGGACATGGTTCTCTCTAGTACCCCTTAAGTGTGAGGTGAAACGAGAGCATGCTCTGCACCATCCTCACTGCAATATGGGATATGCAGACTCCAGGATCTTTAATGCAGAAGCATGATACCAACAACAGAGACTATGTGAGGAATGGAGGTGTATTGCCACTACAGACGATGACTTGAATTGGACAAACTAGTTTGCCTGGAGCCCAGAGTCAGTCCTGTGCCAGGAAACTTCAGGGGTAGGGTCTCCTTGTATTTAGACCATAATTTGTCTTTCCATGTCCCTTATGTTTTGGTGGGCCTATGCAAACAAATGCCACTTTAATACCGTTTTTTACTAAGTTCCCTTGACTCCAATCCTTAAGAAAAACAACCCACTAAAACTTTTGAGATTAACTTAAACTAGTAAACATGTGCATGGAACTAGAGAAATGTACTTTGCCCTCAATGTTTAAAGAGTTACATAAGTCTAATGTCTTTAGATTATAATGTGTGCTGCTAAGAAACAGTATGTACTACAACCGGGGATTTGAGGGACAAAGTAATTGTATTGTACATGGGTTTAGTTTTGTTTTTCTTAATGTTCTTTGGCTGAAAGTTCAAGGCTGGGATATCATCGATGGGAATACCGTGAATTTTGTTTATGGGTGATTGGGCTTCCACTGTAACTTTACCCTTTCCTCTTTCTTTGCATCTTTGTTGTCATAATTAAAATTTTAAAAAAATGGAAAAAAAAAAAAAGTTCAACCTCAAGTGAGCATTAGTATATCACAGCAACCCTCCAGCAAGTACTAATAAAATGTGCACAGACACAAATGAAAAGAGAAAAAACACAAGCAAACACTTGTACAAACACCAAAAATAAAAGTGTGACTGCAGCAAGCACCACAACCATCCATCATAAACCAATGTGTCACATAAAACTCCAGTGAGCATTATAACTAAATGTTCATGTACTAATTAGGCCTGTGTATGACACCTACTTACAATAACTAAAAAGAAGGGAAGGGAGGAACTGGAGAGACAGTATAAGAGATAGATTGCCTTGCACACAGACAAGCCAGGTTTGACTCCCCTGAATCCTATATGGTCCCCACAAGTATCACCAGGAGTAATTCCTGAATGCAGAGACAGGAGACCCCTGAGTGTTGAGAGAGGAAGGAAAAAAGAAAGAGGGGAGGGAGGTGGAAGGAAGGAAGGAAGGAAGGAAGGAAGGAAGGAAGGAAGGAAGGAAGGAAGGAAGGAAGGAAGGAAGGAAGGAAGGAAGGAAGGAAGGAAGGAAGGAAGGAAGGAGGGAAGGAGGGAGGGAGGGAGGGAGGGAGGGAAGGAAGGAAGGAAGGAAGGAAGGAAGGAAGGAAGGAAGGAAGGAAGGAAGGAAGGAAGGAAGGAAGGAAGGAAGGAAGGAAGGAAGGAAGGAAGGAGGGAAGGAGGGAGGGAGGGAGGGAGGGAGGGAGGGAAGGAAGGAAGGAAGGAAGGAAGGAAGGAAGGAAGGAAGGAAGGAAGGAAGG
This sequence comes from Suncus etruscus, assembly GCF_024139225.1. Lineage (NCBI taxonomy): Eukaryota > Metazoa > Chordata > Mammalia > Eulipotyphla > Soricidae > Suncus > Suncus etruscus. The sequence goes on along the minus strand of NC_064854.1, from coordinate 123,732,274 downwards.
AAGGAAGGAAGGAAGGAAGGAAGGAAGGAAGGGAGGGAGGGAGGGAGGAAGGGAGGAAGGAAGGGAGGGGAAGGGAAGGGAAGGGAAGGGAAGGGAAGGGAAGGGAAGGGAAGGGAAGGGAAGGGAAGGGAAGGGAAGGGAAGGGAAGGGAAGGGAAGGGAAGGGAAGGGAAGGGAAGGGAAGGTGGAATAGTTAGAACAAAATACCAATACCCAGAAATGCTCATTTTTATTCACTGATAGTCAGACCCTTAAGAAAATCAGGCCTTGAGAAAGCAAAAAAGTGTCAATGCATCAACATCATAATCACTTGTTTGTATTGTATCAGATATTCAACTATCAATAAATTCAGTTAAACAATAGATATCCAAACAGTTGAACTAGCATAAGTTTATAATGCTTTAAATTTTTTTTTTGGTTTTGGGACACACCCAGTGACACTCAGGGGTTACTCCTGGCTACTCCTGCACTCAAGATATCGTTCCTGGCTTGGGGAACCATATGGGACACTGGGGGACCAAACCAAGGTCCATCCTAGGTTAGCATGTGCAAGACAAATGCCCTACCACTTGCACCACTGCTCTGGCCCCTATAATACTTTAAAAAAATTTTGTTTGTTTATTTGGTTTTGGTTTTGGGGTCACACCCAGCAGCGGCTCAGGGGTTACTCCTGGTTCCATACTCAGAAATCGCCCCCGGCAGGCTCGGGGGACCATATAGGATGCCAGGATTTGAACCATCATCCCTCTGCGTCTAAGGCAAATGCCCTACCACTGTGCTATCTCTCCAGCCCCCTAATGCTTTAAATTTATAACTCTCACAATATTATCAGTTTTTCAACTCTCTGAAAATGCAGATCTTATGGAAAAAAACAATGCCTATGTTGACCAGAGTGTAAAGAGACATGTGATTTCTACTGCCCTGGCAAAAATACTCATTTCAAAAAACCAACTGTGGCACTGAAACAGTAGCACAGTGGATAGGGCACTTGCATTGCATGCAACCAACCAGAGTTCAATCCCTGGCATCCCATATGGCCCATCTAACACCACCAGGAATTATTTCTGAGCACAGAATCAGGAGTAATCTCTAAGCATCACCTAGTGTGCCCCCCCCCCCCGGCAAAAAATTAAAAAACCTGCTCACAAGTAGAAAAATCATAGTGCATCTGTATTATGGAATAGCAATCATTAAACCAAAGAACATCCCACACATATAAAAATATTCATGGTATGGGGCCAGAGAGATAGCATGGAGGTAAGGCATTTGCCTTTCATGCAGAAGGTCGGTGGTTCAAATCCCGGTGTCCCATATGGTTCCCTGAGCTTGCCAGGAGTGATTTCTGAGTGTAGAGCCAGGAGTAACCCAAGTGCTGCCGGGTGTGACCCGAAAAACCAAAACTATATATATATATATTCATGGTATAATATATTTAAAATAGAATAAAATATGGGGCCCGGAGAGATAGCACAGCGGCATTTGCCTTGCAAGCAGCCGATCCAGGACCAAAGGTGGTTGGTTCGAATCCCGGTGTCCCATATGGTGCCCCGTGCCTGCCAGGAACTATTTCTGAGCAGATAGCCAGGAGTAACCCCTGAGCACTGCAGGGTGTAACCCAGAATAAAAAACAAAATAAAATAAAATAAAATAAAATAAAAATTAAAAAAATAAAATAAAATAAATAAAATAAAATAAAATATGGTCATAAATAATAAAATATTTCTGTGTATATAGAAAAAGTGATATATAATTATATTGGGAAGGTATATGTAAGTAACGAAATAGAATATTGCTCATTTTCTTAGTGTATTTTAGTATTTTTAGTATTATATACTAAAATTTCTATAATAAATATGTATATCCAAGGGAGAAATATGCAAATAATACCCAAGTGTATTCAATATATGAAGGAGGGCTTTTCACTCTGAACATTTGTCACAGTGACTTGACTTCGGCTTCAGTTGATCAGACATTGGCCATTCACCCCTGAACCATGGATCCCATCTTTAGAACCAGCACGATTTTCTGCAGCAGTATCAGGGAAGGCCCTAATGCTGCCCTGGCACTGACTTGCTCCAGAGTGGGTCAGATGACAAATTGGAAACAGCAACGACTTTCTTTCAGGGCAGATTTCCCTGCATCACCAGCTAATGAAATGAAAACAGGAGATGTTCCATGACACCCTGACATCAACATAGGATCTGTGCAAAACCCAAGATTTCTAATTACAGAAACCTGACTGCAACAACCGTGATTGAGGATAACTTTTCCTGAGACAGTGAAGAAAGACTTTGGAGTTATACAACTTGGAATGCCTGGAAACTGTAGTTTATCTTGTGGCAGGATGCTTCATGAGTAGGATCTCCCTGTTTTTAGGCCAAAAGATTTTCCTTTCTATTTCCCAAATTATTGCTGTTTATATAAAAAAAATGCCACCCCATTTTTATTTTGTTTTTGCTTTATCTTCTTTTTTACTTTTTCTTATCTTTTAAATAGGGACTCCAGCCTTTTTCATAGAATATTGGTACACAGATTTTGTTTTACCTCATAGTCCTGCATTTTTCTATAAAATTAAGAAGAAAGGGGAGAAAAAGGATGGGGACCAGGGACTAAGTGGTCTAGATGGAGAAAAAAAGGACAGAACTAAATATCCAAGCCAAAGTCAACAACAATAAAATTAAGAGACCTAAACTTTAATCATCTACACTTAAATGGACCTGTTATACTGGCAAGCCAGGGGGCAAAGGGTGGTGGTATAGGATGTAATCTGGGATCATTGCTGGAGGTAGGTCAAAACCAGTGGTGGGAATGGCCCTAATTCACTGTATATCTGAAATTCGACTATGAAGGACTTTGTAAATCACAATCCCATTCACAATAGCACCACAGAAATTCAAATACCTTGGAATCAACTTAACTAAAGAGGTGAAGGACCTATACAAAGAAAACTACAAAACACTGCTTCAAGAAATAAAAGAGGACACAGGAAATGGAGACAAATACTGTGTTCATAAATTGGGAGGATTAACATCATTAAAATAGCAATACTCCCCAAAGCATTGTACAGATTTAATGCAATTACTCTAAGGATACCCATGATATTCTTCAAAGAAGTGGACCAAACACTCCTGAAATTCATTTGGAACATTAAGCACCCACAAATAGCTAAAGCAACCCTTAGGAAAAAGAAGATGGAAAGCATCATTTTCCCAACTTTAAATTATATTACAAAGTAATAGTCATTAGTACAGCATGGTATTGGAATCCAGTGGTCCTCAAACTATGGCCCGCGGGCCACATATTGTATTTGTATTTGTTTTGTTTCTTCATTGCAAAATAAGACATATGCAGTGTGCATAAGAATTCGTTCATAAGTTTTGTTTTTACTATAGTCAGACCCTCCAATGGTCTGAGGGACAGTGAACTGGCCCCCTATTTAAAAAGTCTGAGGGCCCCTGGAATAGACAGACCCACAGATCAATGGAATAGACTTGAGTATTCAGAGAATGTTCCCCATACATACAATCAATAAATCTTTGATAAAGAGGTAGAAACACAAAATGGAGCAAGGAAAGCCTCTTCAACAAGTGGTGTTGGGACAACTGGTCAGCCACATGCAAAAAAGTGAACTCAAACCTCCATCTAACATCATGCACAAGGTCAAATCCAGATATCAGACCCAGAACAATAAGATATACAGAAGAAGACATAGGTAAAAATACTCCATGACATTGAAACTAAAGGCATCTTCAAGAAAGAAACATCATTGTCCAAACAAATGAAAGCAGAGATAAACAAATGGGACTAAATTAAGTTAAGAAGCTTCTGCACTTCACAGGAAATAGTGACTAGGCTACAAAGGCCACCCACAGAATGGGAGAGACCATTCACCAAATAACCATTAGATAAGGGGCTAATGTCCAAGATATACAAGCTACTAACAGATCTTAACAAGAAATCTAACATCTAAACATTTAATCCATCAAAAAATGGGGAAAAGAAATAACACATTTCCTCAAAGAAGAAATACAAATGGCCAAAAGGCACATGAAAAAAAATGTTCCACATCACTAACCATCAGGGATATACAAACCAAAACAACAATTAGGTACCATCTCAACACATCACAAAGAACAAGAACAATCAGTGCTGTCGGGGGACATAGAGAGAAAGGAACGCTCATTCACTGCTGGTGGGAATGCTGTTTAGTCCCGCCTTTATGAAAAACAGTATGGAGATTCCTCAAAAAACTGGAAATTGGGGACTGGAGGGATAGCACAGCAATAAGGCATTTGCCTTGCAATCAGCCAGCACAGGATGGACTCCAGTTCAAATCCCGGCATCCCATATGGTCCCCCAACTGAGCCTGCCAGGAGAGACTTCTCTGAGCACAGAGCTGGGAGTAACCCGAGCACTGCTGGGTGTGACCCCCACCCAAAAAAAAAAAAAACCTAGAAATTGACCTCCCATATGATCCATCTACTAGACTACTCCAAAGGATATACCCTAAGAACACAAAAACACAATACAAAAATGCCTTCTGCACACCTATATTCATTACAGCACTATTTACATTAGCCAGAAATCTGGAAACAACCAAGATGCCCAACAACAGATGAGTGGCTAAAGAAACTGTGGTACATACACACAATGAAATACTAGTCAGCCATAAGGAAAACTGAAGTCATGAAATTTTCCTATACACGGATGGATATGGAAACTATTATGCTGAGTGAAATAAGTCAGCAGAAGAGATAGACAGACACAGAATAGTCTCACTCATCTGTAGGATTTAAGAAAAATAAAAAGACGTTATTGTAATAATACACAGAGACAACAGAGATGAGGACTGGAAGGACCGGCCCATGAGATGAAGCTTGCCACAGAATGGTGAGTGCAAATAGAGAAATAACTACACTTACAACTATCATGACAATGGTAATGAGTGAGAGAAACAGAATGCCTGTCTCAAAAACAGGCAGGAGTTGAGGCAGGAGGGAGATGGGGGGCACTGGTAGTGGGAATGTTGCACTGGTGAAGGGGGGGTGTTCTTTTCTATAACTGAAACCCAACTACAAACATGTTTGTAATCAAGATGCTTAAATAAAGATATTATTTTAAAGAAAAGAAGCACAAAATAAAAATAAAATTTAACCTTGAATTCCCTAGAATAGCCACCAAAAACAATTTCCCCAAAGAAGTCAAGTGAAAGAGGTATTGTTGGGATAAGTACAAACTGCATTCCAATTTCCTGTTACAAAATTTCTGAATCATTGTGATGACTATGATACTCTAGGTCAAATAGATTCATGCTACCAATATCAGTCCTTTGAACCCATAGTCAGCAAACCTTCCTAATAGACAACAAAAATACTAAGGAAAAAATGTACTTATGTCACAGACTTCTATTAAGCAAGTGTTATTAATTTACAGTATGCCTTTTAAAGTGCTATCAGGACTAACAGAGCAAATAAAACTTCAGTTGGTTGGTCTCTTAATGAAGTATTTATTGATCACTCACTGTATGCTAGATTCTCGAGATGCGTATTTGGAGACAAAGCTCCTGGTTCTCAAGAAACTCAGTTCCCTGAGACAGAGATGCGATTAAGTATGAGCTGAAATGGTAAGAGCTATTCTAAGGGGTAATTGCTTTAGGAGCAAGAAGCAGGGCTTATTTATATCAGTCAGAGTCAGAGAGGTATCAAAGAGATGACATTTAAATAGGCTGCTCCCAAAATGAACAATAACACTTCCTAGGGGTTCGGAAGGTAGGTACTGAACTTATTCAGGTGAAAGAAGCCTCAGGTGCAATTATGGGTGGAAAGAATTGCAGGGGACAGGTGTCACTCATTATTCACTTAAAGAAATTAGATTTTGAGGAAGGTATTGGACAAACAATCATACTGTAAGAATTAGGGCAAAGTGATTAAGTTAGAAAAGTGCTAGATATGTCTGGAAAAGGTTGAACTGTGCAATTTATATGTATAGATATAGATATACACAGACAGGTAAATATGCATAGAAAGAAAGTTTTGTAGGTTTAGAAAATGTGAACAGAACATTGAAAAAATTCAAGTAGTTTTGTACCTACCTTCTTCCTGTGCATGATGATTAAAATGGATCTAACATATTTTCACTGTGAATATTTTGTCACTCCCCACACTTAGAATGAATTTCTCAGCGGTATCTATCCTCTTTGGTTATGAACTACATCTGATCAGAAGTCTATACTAACTCCAAACACTGATAGGTACACGAAACTTGTATAGTTGACAGTGTCACAGATTATTTAATAAGTCATCCACATAATTTCCACACAAAACAGCAAAAATCTACTTGTTTGTAAACTAAATCATTTCCCTCTAGTTAATAAATTTTTTTCTTAGCCCATTCAATACTTTTGTTAAATACTTGAAAGACAAATTTGGGGGCCGGAGAGATAGCACAGCAGCATTTGCCTTGCAGGACCTAAGGTGGTTGGTTTGAATCCCGGCATCCCATACGGTCCCCCGTGCCTGCCAGGAGCTATTTCTGAGAGCAGATAGCCAGGAGTAACCCCTGAGCACCGCCGGGTGTGGCCCAAAAACAAACAAACAAAAAAAAGACAATTTGTGGATGTACAAAAATAATTTCAAGGAAATGATAGTATATGGGATCATAAACTCAACTTCAAAAAGTTTTAACAAGGGGCTAGAGCGATAGCGCAGCAGTAGGGCATTTGCCTTGCATGCAGCTGACCCAGGACAAACCTGTGTTCTATCCCCAGCGTCCCTCAAACCAAGAGCGATTTCTAAGAGCATAGCCAAGAGTAACTCCTGAGCATCACTGGATGTGGCCCAAAAAAAAAAAAAAAGATTTAACAAGTTATACTGATGAGCCAAATACAACTGAAATAGAATGGAAATAAGATATTTTAAATAAGCCAAATACATATTTATGATTATTACCCAATGTACACATTTATATTGGAGATTTAGGCTGACTTAAGTTCAAGGTAATGAAATATAGTATTCAGTTATAAATTCAATAAGCCTCATACCAATAAAATAAAATAAAATAGAAAGCCCAGAGACGAATCTCAGATTTACAAGCAACTAACCTATAACAAAAGAGTTGGGTACCTGTAATCAGAACAAGAAAAGCCTCTTCTACAAATGGTGTTGGTACAACTGATCGATTACATGCAAAAACAATAAATAAAATGGGGTGGGAGGGGGTCAAAGAGAAAATAGAGTGTTTGCCTTTCATGATGTCAACGTAAGTCTGAACCCTGGCATCTATATGCTCCCTCCTCAAGCTCCACCAGGAGATGTCTCTGAGTACAGGACTAAAAGTAAGTCCTGAGTACTAGCAAATGAGGCTAAGAAAAACAAAAGTTGTATAGTCAAAAGTCTAGAAATTTATGAAAATAAAAATAGCATGGAGCCTTACAGAAAGAAATGAGAGAGAAAGCAGGAGAAAAAGTACCCACGTAGAAGAAATAATTCAAAGACAAGAACAAAGACAAGGTTCAGTAAGTAGTACATGTTTAGTACATGTGCTCCCAAGCACTAGTAAGTCAGTCATGGCACACAGCATCACCTTTTAAGTCCACATGGAAGGACTTGGAAAAAGTTCCATTTAGCTACATATAAAGTAAACAAAGGTCAGCAGATAGGGTTGTAAAGAGTGTATTTGAGCCATAGCATAAAAATGCTAGGCACAAACATTTAGTCAATATCACCCCTTCTATCTACTATTAGTTCTGGAAGATTAAACCATTTTACCTCTAAGACCCCTTACAATTCTAAAACTAAATGTACGTGCTACAGAGTTACGGTATAAATTATTAATAAAGACATAAAACAAGTAATTACAGGAAATCTGCTTTATCCGGTAAGAAAAAAAAAAGTAGTAAGAGCCAGTGGCAGCTGATATATCTGAATAACGATCCAAATGTATTATCTTTCTGGGGTATGATACCAAATCTACAACATAAAGTTCTATGTTTACCATACATTAATTCTTTTACCTATTTTGGTTCTCACTTGTCATCTCTGAAGAGTTCATGAATGAGTTTTGGAAAAAAAAGGAAGAAACAGATGAATGCAGGAGGCTGAGACTTTTTTCCACTTGTAAATATGTATAAAAACAGGAAGCTCTGAAATGGCATTTTCCAATGTCTAGTAGATATATTTATTATCCTGTGTAACATAGCAAAGTGAGTAGTTAAAATAATTTGGCAATACATGTAGGAGATTTTTAAATTTCAGAGATTTTATGTGAAATCTCTTTTTCATATAAAAGTCTGTGGAGAATGGATGTATAAAAACGTGAGAGCATAATTACAAATAGGTTTGCTCATTACTATGAAGGCATAACATTGGATTTTAAACCCTAAATACACAGTAATGCTTACACATTAAGATGTTCAGCTCATTCTGATGAATAAAAAACAACTCTGGGGGGAAGGTGGAATTACTCAGAGAGAAAAGACAAGCCTCACAAGTAAGGAGCTGTAAATTCAATCCTCCAGTGCCGAGCACAGTTCTGCTGCCTAGGACCCTGGAGCCACGAGAGTATGAAAACTCTGGAACTCAATCAACTATATGAAAATACAACAAGAGTGCGGAACCTCCGTTGAGTCCTGCAACTACCGATGTGCAAGCATCACATCCAGGAGTGTAATCCCCGGTGAAGATATATTAGAGCACCACAGAAACCCCTAGTACTACAACCAGAATGTGCTTAAGAAGTACAACAAAACAAGTACAATCCTCAATAAGTGAGCACCACTTATTGACTTAATGACTCCCAGTCATCTCAACCGTAAAACAAAAACAAGAGGATCTGTTATCATTTGGTTTTCTGTATTTGGTTTGTTTTTATTTGGGACCACACCTCAGTGTTCAGGGATTACTCCTGGCTCTGCTCTCAGGGGTCACTCCTGGCTGGTTTGGGGAATCAGAGGTTCCAAGGATTGAACCTGGGTCTGTCATGTGCAAGGCAAACACCCTAAAGCACACTACCCATTACTATCTCTCAAGGCTGGGAGATAGTAATAAGTTTTTATTAAATAAATCACTGAAATACAGAGTTAAAAGGTTGTTGATGCTTGTGTCTTATAGAATATTCCAATACCCACCCCTTCACCAGTGTTCATTCCCATCAGCAATTTCCTTCTCATCCCCTCCCCACCCCAGAATGCCTATATGCAGATACTTTTCTTCTCTCTCCCATCCTTTCTGGTTAGACACTGTGGTTTGCAATACTGTTACTGAGAGGGTATCATGCATAGCACTCTATCTCTTTCGGCATCCAGTTCTTGTCTAAAGTAATCATTCTCAACTATTGTTATCATAAGAGTCCTTTTTCTGCCCAAACTGTACTCTCCCCTCCACACCCCATCACTGTTTTGTGGCAAGCTTCCTACCATACACCAGTACTCCTGACCTTCATTGCTATTGTCTTTTGGTATTATAATTATTTTTAATATCCTGCAAGTGAGTGCAGACATTCTATGTCTATACCTCTCCCCTCTGGCTTTTTTCACTCAGCACTATTCTCTCCATGTCTATTTACATAAAAGCAAACTTCATGACTTTATTTTTCCAAACGATTTTATAACATTCCACTGTGCAGATGTACCACAGTTTCTTTATCTATTCACCTGTTCTCAGGCACTTGGGTTGTTTCCAGATTCTGGATCCCAATAAGGAATTTTTTTAAATAATAGGAGCAAGAATGTTTTAATATTCAAAATATAAATGATCAAGGCTGGAGAGATAGCACAGCGGCGTTTGCCTTGCAAGCAGCCGATCCAGGACCTAAGGTGGTTGGTTCTAATCCCGGCATCCTATATGGTCCCCCGTGCCTGCCAGGAGCTATTTCTGAGCAGACAGCCAGGAGTAACCCCTGAGCATCCCTGGGTGTGGGCCAAAAACCAAAAAATAAATATATATTTCAAAATATAAATGATCAAAAATGCAGCACCAATGTAAAATACAGTATGAATGTAAAGTACTTCAATCTTAATGGTCTCTCTTTTTGTGATTGTCATGCTTCAGAACTCTTGTAAAAAATGCTACACAAAAAAGGGCACGATTTAGTTAAATGTTTCTAAAACACATACTCCTAACAGTGCATAATAAAAAATTAATTATATATTTTAAATTGTCTATAGGCCAGACAGCTAGTACAAAAAGTAGGGTCCTTGTCTTAAGCACAACCAATCCAGGTTTGATCCCCAGCATCCTATATGGTCCCATAAATACCACCAAGAGTGATTATTGAATGGAAAGCAACCTCTGAGAACTGCCAGTGTGATACAAAAACAAAAACATAAAAAATCAGTTAAATTGTCCACAGACTAGTATCATATATTGAATTTTATTGTCAATGGCAAAGTCTACAGCATCAAATATGTATAAATTGGACTATATCAAACTAAAAGGTTTCTGTATGGCAAAAAAAAAAAAAAAACCACAGGCTAAAACCAGAAGACAGCTAACAGAATGAGAGAGAAATTTTGCACTTAATACATCAGATAATGTTTGATACCTAGAATATACAAAGTACTTGCCAAAGGTTAACTCCACAAAACCTAAAAAACAATCAATGAATGGTAAGAGGAAATAAACACTACTCTGAGGAAGACCAACAGATGTCCAACAGGCACATGAAAAAATGCACTTCATCACTTACCATTAGGGAAAAGCAAATCAAGACAACAATGAGATGTCATTTTAGACCAGTGAGGATGGCACATACCAAAAATCCTGGGAACAATCTTTGTTGGTAGGAATGTGGTGAAAAGGGAACTCTTATCAACTGCTGGTGGCAATTCTGCCTGGTCCAACCACTATAGAAAACAGTATGGAGGGTTCTCAGTAAACTCAAACTTGAGCTGTCATACTGTCATACTCAGCCATCTCTCTTTTGGGCATCTATTCCCAGGACAGAAAAACATTCATCCAAAAGGATGCATGCACACCACTATTCACTGCAGCACTCAGTACAACAATGCTTTTTAAAATTATAAAAAAAAAAAAAGTAAGGGATCAGAGCAATAATACAATGAGTAGGATGCTTTCCTTGTACATGGCCAACCTATATTTGATCCCTGACACTCCCAATGATCCCTGCCAGGAGTGATCCCTGAGCACAGAGCCAGTAGAAAGCCTTGAGCACTGCCTAGTGCAGGGGTCCTCAAACTTTTTAAACAGGGGGCCAGTTCACTGTCCCTCAGACCATTGAAGGGTCTGACTATAGTAAAAACAAAACTTATGAACGAATTCTTATGCACACTGCATATATCTTATTTTGCAATGAAGAAACAAAACAGATACAAATACAATATGTGGCTCGCAGGCCATAGTTTGAGGATCACTGGCCTAGTGTGAACCAAGAAAATTAAAATTAAAAAGTGTATAAATATTACAAAATTAAAATCCAATTGATAGTGAGGAAAGGAATTTAAAAAGAATAAGTTGTCTGGGGCTGGAGAGATAGCACAGCGGTAGGGCATTTGCCTTGCAAGCAGCCAACCCAGAACCAAAGAGGTTTGAATCCCAGCATCCCATATGGTCCCCCGAGTCTGCCAGAAATGGTTTCTGAGCAGATAGCCAAGAGTAACCCCTGAGCACAGGTGGGTGTGGCCCAAAAACAAACAAACAAAAAAAGGGTAAGTTGGACCACAGTGATAGAATAAAAGGCAGGGCATGTGCCTTGCAAGAGACAAACCTGGGTTCAAATCCCAACATCCCATATGGTCTCCAAGCACTATCTAGAAGTAATTCCTGAGTGCAATGGCAGGAGTTACCCCTAAGCATCACTCCTAAGCATCACTGAGTATGGCCCCAAAACTCAAAAGGAGGAGGAGAAGGAAAAAATGGAAGAGGGAGAAGGAAAGAGGAAGAGGGAGGAGGAGGAGGAGGAAGGAAAATGAAGAGGAGAAACAAAATCCTCTAATATTTTTTTAAATTACCTCATGAGAATAAACAAAATGTTTTAAAGCAGTACTACTCTATTCTGAGTTTAATTACAAATATTCTTGTTTTGGGCCCAGAGAGATAGCACAGCAGCATTTGCCTTGCAAGCAGCCGATCCAGGACCAAAGGTGGTTGGTTCGAATCCCGGTGTCCCATATGGTCCCCCGTGCCTGCCAGAAGCTATTTCTGAGCAGACAGCCAGGAGTAACCCCTGAGCAATGCTGGGTGTAGCCCAAAAAACAAAACAAAACAAAAAAAATGAAAACAAAAAACAAATATTCTTGTTTTAATGGGACTAACATTAAACTGAGAAGCTTCTGCACCTCAAAGAAAACACTGAGCAAGCTACAAAGTCTAACCATAGAAAGGGAGAAACTATTCACCCAATGCCCATCAGATAAGGGAATAATATCTAAGATATACAAGGTACTGACAGAACTTAGCAAGAAAAAACTCTAACCCCATCAAAAAGTGGGGAGAAGAAATGAACAGACATTTCCTCAAAGAAGAAATACAGATGGCCAAAAAGCATATGAAAAAAATGTTCCACATCACTAATCAGGGAGATGCAAATCAAAACAACAATCTCATGCCACAGAGACTGGCACACATCACAAAAAATAAGAATGGGGGCCAGAGAGATAGCATGGAGGTAGGGCTTTTGCTTTGCATGCAGAAGGACGGTGGTTCGAATCCTGGCATCCATTATGGTCCCCGGAGCCTGCCAGGAGCGATTTCTGAGTCTAGAGTCAGGAGTAACCCTTGAGCATGCTGGATGTGACTCCAAAACAAAACAAACAAACAAACAAAAACAAGGATGCCACCTAGTCCTGCCTTTCTGGAAAACAATATGGAGATTCCTCCAAAAAAATGGAAATTGAGTTTCCATATGATCCAGCAATATCATTCCCAGAGATATACCTTAGGAACACAAAAACACAATTTAGAAATGCCCTCTCCACTACTATATTCATTGCAGCTATATTTACAATAGCCAGAATCTGGAAACAACCCAAGTGCCTGACAACAGATCAATGGCTAAAGAAACGGTGGTATATCTACACAATGGAATACTTTGCAGCCATTAGGAAAAGTGAAGTCATGAAGTTTGCCTATTCATGGATGGACATGTACACTCCTATGCTGAGTGAAATGAGTCAGAGAGAGAGATAGACATGGAATATAGTCTTGCTCATGTGTGGAATTTAAGAAAAGTAAAAGAGTGTGGTAATAATACCTAAAGACAATAGAGATAAGAGCCAGAAGGACCAGCCCATGATGAAGCTTACCACAAAGAGTGGTGAGTATAGTTAGAGAAATAACATTAACTACCATGACAATGATAGTAAGAGAGAGAAATAGAATGCCTGTCCCAAAGTCAGGCAGGGAGTAGGGGAGGAGAGAAATGATGGACAATGGTGGCGGGAAAGTTTACACTGGTAATGAGGGGTATACACTGTCTGCCTGAAACCCAACTATCGACATGTTTGTAATCACAGTGCTTAAATAAAAATTATTAAAAATAAAAAGCCTGGGGCCAGAGCGATACATAGCAGTAGGGCATTTGCCTTGCACACAACTGACCCAGGACAAACCTGGGTTCGATCCCTGCTGTCCAATATGATCCCCCAAGCCAGGAGCAATTTCTGAGCGCATAGCCAGGAATAACTCCTGAAGGTCACCGGTTGTGGCCCAAAAAAATAAAACCAAAAAAATAAAATAAAATAAAATAATAAATTCTTACTTCGTTTGTTGGTAATAATGTTGCTGCTGCTTTAGAAGACAGGAAATGTATTTTCTTAATTTTAAGTTTCTATATTTAGTAATCTGGGTGAAATCAAAATAAGAAAAGGCAGATGTCTCGCAAAAATAGCTGGGATTTTTATATCCAACTAATATAACTAATTTCTTAAGATCAAATAATAGATAAAAGAATGCAAAAGTTTCAAATCATCTTAACAAAAGAAAGGAAAGCTTCCTTGAAGGAGAAAGATGTGAAAAGTCAAAAACTGGGCTAAAAGTTTCAGTTAAAAAATAAAGTCCCTTGTTATACTAGAGAAAAACAATAAAAAATATCACAAAAGTGTATCATAAACTATTGCCACTGACAAGATAATTAAAGGCAATATTCAATTGCTGAAGTACCGAACGAATAGAACTAACAACTAAAGATGCAGCTTCTTCACTTCTATAATAAAAGATAACATTAGAATTCCTCTGGAAATCTACATGACATGAGTTACAATGCCCAGCCCGAAAAGTAGAAAAAGGACAGTAAAGTTGAGGAGGGAGTTCAATAGATTAAAACTCATGCACTGTATGCTCAAGTGTCCAAATTCAATTCCAGCACTGCAAAGGCCACTGTGCATCACCAGGGTAACACTGAGGGGCCACTCCTGGCTATGCGCTCAGGGAGATCGAGCCATGGTCCATCCTAGGTCAGCCATGTGCAAGGCAAATGCCCTACCGCTGCACCACCGCTCCGGCCCCTAGCTCAGAATTCTAACACATTTCACATACATGGGACCCTAGTTTTGATCCTTGGTCCACAAAGATATGTACACACAATTTTAAGGCATTCACTATTACTATAGGAGCTCAAAAATGTTATCAATGTCAAATACAGATAAACAGCTGCAGTGGAGAGAGAAAAAGACTTTTGCAGTGTTGCAACAGAACAGTCTCTCCCTCAGTAAAATCCAAGAAAAATTTTCCAAATTAAATGGAACGAAGTATGTTTTTCCTTCCCTGCTATAAGGATTAAGGATCTACACACAGAAACAGAAGTCGATGCTCCAGGCTGATCATAAAAGTCAAAGCTGAAATTCAAAACATTTCTCGGGAGTGATAATAATAGTTCAACTTTTTTTTTGGGGGGGGGGCCACACCCGGCGGTGCTCAGGGGTCACTCCTGGCTGTCTGCTCAGAAATAGCTCCTGGCAGGCACGGAGGACCATATGAGACACCGGGATTCGAACTAACCACCTTTGGTCCTTGGATCGGCTGCTTGCAAGGCAAACGCGCTGCTGTGCTATCTCTCCGGGCCCAACAGTTCAACTTTCAAACCAGCAATCAAATAATGCAACTAAAATATCATTTAATTGACTTTTTCTTATTTAAACTATAATGTATAAGGTACTTTATAGATTCATCTAGGTTTTATAAAAAGAACTAGGAAGGCTAACATGTTAGCCTTAACATTTATTGGCAAGGTGGAAGGAGTGAAGGGATTCTGAATTTTGGAAAATGTATACGTGATTTTTTAGAAGGTAACTTAGAAATGTGAAGGAGACTGTTGTCTTGCAAAGCAAAAAAGCATCTATCTACATAATATTGCAATTGCTTATGTTTTCAGAATGATTGTCTCTCTCACTTAATGTACATTCCAAGTCTTGTCCTGTGCCCAAAGATCTGCTCTCCACGGGAAAATATAGCTAAAACCACAGTCCTAGGAATTCAACATTTTCCTTCTATTTTCTCTTAGTAATCACACCAAATCCCAGTGCTTTGAGAGTGACATATGATGATCCTAACTACTTTGGCAATGCCTTCTCCTCAGAACTATCACCGAGAATATACCTGGTGTTTATTGCCCTAAAATACTAAAGGGAAAAGGAAAAAATTAACTTTTATTGAACACTGGGTATACTCTTGATTTTTCACAAAACTACCAACTTACACATTAAGGAAATAATGTTTGAAATTGCTACCCAGTAACATCATAAAAAGAAAATGGAAATTGTAACTGCCAACACTGCTACTCAAGGGTTCCACCAGAAGGAAGACACATAAATGCCACTTCACAAATGACCACTTTGACACGTTACTCTAGTTAAGCAGTTCTTAGAGCAGTTATGGAGAAGATAACTATAAAACTCTTCATTTCACAGAATCTACGATATTAAGCATTTAGGCCATTCTCTAAGAGAAAAGGTATGAATACAAAGAGTGAATCTCATTTATCCACTACAGTTCTCAATTCCCTCTCAACAGACTCTAATTCTAGGAATAAAACGACCAAGTACTTCCACTCTAGTAGATGTTGTTATGCCATTATAGCCTAGCTAATTTTCAAAATTTCAGAAAGGTACCTTTCCAAACAAGATTTTCTACTAGTTTCTAAAATCTTTCTGCAGGTCCAGACATTCGTTAGATAATTTGCGTATAACATTGCCACTTATTGGTTTAAAAAGTTATTTTGTATCAATTGGGAATTAAATCTTGACTGAACTTCAATAAAAGGCAGTCATTGCTCCTACATACAAGTTAAAAATCTTTTAGCAGAGCAAGCTGACAAGTCTCTTAAAAGGAAAATGAATGCACTTCCCTCATGACATTGACACAAAAGGGTAACATGTATTAAAAAGAAAAGTTCTTAATTCCTTAGGTGACAACATTCCTTTCAAAAAGGAGAACGTTAGAAAAAAATCATTTGGCGTCTGGAGTTTGAATACTTGTGACCTCTCGTTGCATTTTATTTTATTTTTAGAGGATTCCAAGAGGCATAACGGCTTCAAGTAGGAAAGTGTTTTATAACTTTTTGAAAAAGGAGCGTTTTTTCAAGAAGCCTCCCAGAAACTACAAATGACATTCAATGGAAATAGAGGCATCATCCAGGAACCCTCGCAGGCAATGCAAAAAAAAAAAAAAAAATCACTTTTTTTTTTTTTTTTGCCTTGCAAACGCTTGTAAGACCCTGGACTTGATTCCCGCCCAGCACCGCAACCCAACGCAGATAGATAGATAGATAGATAGATAGATAGATAGATAGATAGATAGATAGATAGATAGATAGATAGATAGATAGGTAGGTAGGTAGGTAGGTAGGTAGGTAGGTAGGTAAGGTAGGTAGGTAGATAGATGATAGATAGATAGATAGATAGATAGATAGATAGATAGATAGATAGATAGATAGATAGATAGATAGATAGATAGGTAGGTAGGTAGGTAGACAGATAGATAGATGATAGATAGATAGATAGATAGATAGATAGATAGATAGATAGATAGATAGATAGATAGATAGATAGACAGGTAGACAGATAGATAGATGATAGATATAGATAGATAGGTAGATAGATAGATAGATAGATAGATAGATAGATAGATAGATAGATAGATAGATAGATAGATAGATAGATAGATAGATAGATAGAAGATAGAGAGATATAGATAGAGATGATAGATAGATAGATAGATAGATAGATAGATAGATAGATAGATAGATAGATAGATAGATAGACAGACAGACAGACAGACAGAATAATAAGACAATAAAATAGATCCAAAATAAAGAAGCGCTCCCTTTGGGAAGACGACGAACGGCTCCCACCACCTGGCAGGGCATGGCAGGGCAGGGCAGGGCAGGGCAGGCCGAACCCCTGACAGAACCCCTGACAGAACCAACCGGGGGCCAGACGAGTGCTGTTGTTGGCCGGCTGCAAAAAAAATCCTTCCCCCCCCAAAAGAGAACAGTGAAACGTCATCGAGGTTTCCATCCATGCATGCATCCCTGCCTCCCTGCATCCTT
Source organism: Suncus etruscus (assembly GCF_024139225.1). Lineage (NCBI taxonomy): Eukaryota > Metazoa > Chordata > Mammalia > Eulipotyphla > Soricidae > Suncus > Suncus etruscus. The sequence goes on along the minus strand of NC_064854.1, from coordinate 123,714,776 downwards.
GCATGCATGCATGCGTCCCTGCGGGGCCTCGGGGCCGTCCCGGGTGCAGAAAGTCGCCAGCGTCGGCCCGGGGCGGGAGGAGGGGGGCCAGGGGCCAGGAGACGGACGGACTGGCAGGCGCGGAGCCCGGGAGTGCGACGGCGGGCGGAGGGTCCGGCCCGCACCTGGGCGGCCTGCGCGGGGCCGGAGCGGGCCGGGCCGGGTCGCGCGGGGAGGGAGCGGGCTGGCCTGGCCCGGGCCGCCCCGCCCCTCGCGCCCGCGGCCGCCGCACCTGCAGCGCCCGCGCCCGGCCGCCGCCTCCCCGGCCGCGCGAGGCCCCGCGGCCACGCACCTACGCCGTACTTCTCCTCCTCCGTGGGGGTCCACATGGCGGCGCCGGGCGGCGAGGAGGCCGGCGCGGGCGGGCGGGCGGGCGGGCGGTCAGGCGGCGCGGCGGGGCCCGGGGCGGCGGCGCATCCCCGCGCGCGGGCCGCCCGTGCGCTTGGAGCTCCTCGCGGACCCTCGCCCGCCGCGGACGCCCTCGCTCGCGCTCTCCCCGCCTCTCCTCGCCTCTCCTCTCTCTCTTCTCCTCAGCGCCCGGGCTCGGCGCGGCTCGCTCGGCGTCGCCTCAGCGGGCTCGCGGGACGCCCGCGCGTGCGCATGCGCGGCTCGCCGGCCCACGCGCCCGCCGCGCGCGAGCCCGGGGAAGGCAGCGACGGCAGCGCAGCGCACGCTCGCGAGCACCTTCTCCAGGCTGGGAGGGCCCAGGGCGCGCTCAGCGGGTCATCGTAGAGGCCCACGAAGCCCCTCGCGACCGGCGTGGCCTCCTCGGCCCCGCCGCCGCCGCCGCCGCCCAACCAGCCTCTGCGTCTCTCACCCCCAGCGTGGGTGGGCTGGACGTGGCCAAGGAAAGGGGGCAGGTGGGCGCCCCAGTTGTAGTCAGGCTCTGGGAAGGGACCCTGAGGGCTCCTCCTGGCTGCGCTCTGCTGACAGCTGGGTCCTGAGCAGGCAAAGGAAGGAAAGGGAGGAAGGAAGGGAGGAAGGGAGGAAGGCCTTCAGTTGGAGTTCCAGCCCAGACCGATGCAACTTGGGCTTCGACAGTTCGGGATTTCTGACTGGATCCCAAATCTCTCTCTGTCTCTCTGTCTCTCTGTGTCTCTCTCTTTCTCCCTCTCTCTCAATGGATGGGGGGAGTTGATGGATGGATGGATGGATGGATGGATGGATGGATGGATGGATGGATGGATGGATGGATGGATGGATGGATGGATGGATGGATGGATGGGTAGATGGATGGGTCGGTGGGTGGATGGATGGATGGACGGATGGATAGAGGGATGGATGGGTGGGTGGATGGACGGATGGATAGAGGGATCCATGGGTGGGTGGATGGGTGGGTGGATAGAAGGATGGATGGGTGGGTGGGTGGATAGGTAGGTGGGTGGGTGGATGGACGGATGAATAGAGGGATGGATGGGTGGGTGGATGGATGGATGGATGGATGGATGGATGGATGGATGGATGGATGGATGGATGGGTGGGTGGGTGGGTGGGTGGGTGGATGGATGGGTGGGTGGATGGGTGGATGGACGGATGGATAGAGGGGTGGATGGATGGAATGCTGGATGGGTGGGTGGGTGGATGGATGTATAGAGGGGTGGAAGGATGGGTGGGTGGGTAAAGGGATGGATGGGTGGGTAAAGGGATGGATGGGTGGGTGGATGGATGGATGGGTGGGTGGGTGGGTGGGTGGGTGGATGAAAAGACAGACGGATGGGCGGGTAGATGGATGGATGGATGGATGGATGGATGGATGGATGGATGGATGGATGGATGGATGGATGGATGGATGGATGGACAGACGGCTGAGTGGGTAGATGGGCAAATAGGTGGATGATTAGACGGATGGGTGGGTGGATGAGTTCATGGATGGATGCATAGATACGTATAGATATCTAGGTATCTCCCCTCTTTCCCTCTCTCTTTCTCTCCCTCTCTCCTTCTCTAAGAATTTGATCATCCTAATGCCTGCATATACCACTTTGTGACCCTGGATGAACATTCATCTAAGACTAGGATAGATTTCTGTACACCTACATCCTGACCACATGGTGTTCTCGGCCCTAGTTCCAGTAGATCCATCCGATCATTCATCAGAAACAAACCCTTCTGTTTCTGAAACAAAACGCTTCTGTTATCCCTCACACACTTTCCCCTATTAAGACTAATCCATAGCATACCTCAGTTTAGGAATAGGGAAGAATTTTAATCTCAAGAGGTCAAGGGAGAAAAGGTTCAAGGTGAAAAGAAGGTCACAGTGAAATCTAAATTTCAAATTTCTATGATCTTACCGCTCGTACTAAATTTAGTTCAAGTGAAAACATTGTCACTCTGCCTTGAAGAATCAAACAAGACTGGACTCCTGCTCTCCTATACCATGGCCTTGGTTCACTCTACTGATTTAGGATCTCAGTCTGCTCTCAGGATTCATATAGACACCCCTCCCACCTGATACCCTGCTTTCCCCTTCTTTTCACCTTTTCTTCTTGTGCTCTCCCTGCCGGCTCATCATCATCCCCAGAAACTCAACTCACCATAGTTGCTCCCTCCCTTTCATCTTGTTCTGATCCATAGGTTTCTTCCCTGATCCCAGGAACACATGCCTTGTCAGTATTTGCATTCCCCCATTCCATCGCCCTCCTTTCTTAATCTGAATTTGATTGAGACTCATTCACTCCAAGCCTCTTTCTTTCAACGCAATTTGAAGATTCCAAAAATCTGGTTTGCTATCCTGTCACCTCCAAGAAACTGCAAGCCCCAAAGTCTCTCAGTCCATCATGACTCCAGACACAAGCATTGAATATTTCCTTTGCATACAGTATCTCTTAGCCTAGCTCCTCTCTTGAAACTCAGGACTTCTTACCTTCCCAGGAGCAACTTCCAGAAAGTTTCTCTCGCTGCCCTTGGAGGAAAAGAATTCTCCCCATCGAGGACCAGTCCTATAGTACAAACAAATCAAATGTATTCAAAGAACCAAACGTGTCTGCCTTGTACATTGAAAAAGCCTTGTTCCCTTTTTCAGTGACAAAAATCACCCTTCATTAATTTTCTCCCCACATGAGACTAATATAGTACCTGCCACCTAACAGTTATTCAAAATATATTCTTGGGTATATAAATGGTCTGCCTGGATCATTTCTGAGGCCAGAATGAAATAGGTTGGAAAAGAGAACTGGAAGACTTACTCCAGCTAATTATAAATCTCCAAATTTGGAAACGATTTAATTAAAGTAAATTTAGTTGATTTAATTTGAAATTCACTGCGATGTTTTATTTAGCCATATCAAGATAACTACGAAAGAACAATTTACCTAAAAATCAAACTTTTCAGGGACTGGAGTGATAGTACAGTGAGTAGGGTATGGCTTGGCATGCAGTTGACCCAGTTCAATCCCCCAATTAAACAGCCCAGAGTAATTTCTGAGTGCAGAGCCAACAGTAAGCCTTGAACATAGCTTTGAACATAGCCTTGAACATTGTGGGAGTGGCCCAAAAATAAAAACAAAGACAAATCAAGCATGGCATGTTAAACTTAACATGCCACTATTTAGGCACTTGCTATCTCAGCTAATAAATTGGAACTTGAAAAAATAAATAAATTGGACCTTGATGAATAAAAAAAGGATCAAGTTTTTTGCAGGACATGACTTGTGGTTATTGACTTAGTCCATAACTAAACATATTTTGTACATAATATGCAAATCATGTAGACAGCATCATTTTTCTCTTAAATGAAACCTAAATTAATCAATAATTTGAACAGAAACCAGCCCTATCGTGATAAATATCCCCACAGCTCCTTTGGCAAATGAGACTGGCCTTCTACAAAGCCCAATGAGCTACATTTCATATCTTCTAGCTTTGTCTTCTGCTGCCTGAAGAATCAAAGAGCAGCATTTTAGGAGACAGCCAGTCTGATGACTCAGCTCATAAAACAATGTGTGGCCACAAAGATGATGTTTATCCAAGAGCATCCTGGAGGCTTATGCTTCCGAAGTCAGCAAGCAGTGGGCAAGTAACACAAGATGTTCATTTCTCCTTAGGAGTTTTTGGCCATGTTGCCAAAGCAGTGGTAACTTCCCTCTCCCAACGATCAATCTCATCTGATGCTTAGTTCAAACAGATAGGTAGGAAAGTATCAAAGGAATGCAGTGATATAGAGATAACCTATGTGAAATTCAGGTGAGAGTATTGGTATTCTGCTTCTCTTGATCAGGAGGTGTCTGCAGCAAGAGGTTATGACCATATGTAACCTAGGGGCAAGAGAACCGGAGTCTTAGGGAATAAAAAGTGTTACCTAGCAAGAGACTTGTTTGCTTTGGTTAATAACATATTTAACAAATCTACTTTTCCCGATGTAGAGAAATACCCAAACTAGTCTCACTTTACCACCACCATCCCTTACGTTTCTCCAAAGGAACTCCTTTTAGGAAAATTCCTATCGGGAATCAGCATTGATATAAAGGGTAAATAGAGTGAATTAACAAAGTCAGGGTTTTTTCGGGTGAAAAGGCCTCAGTGACTAAGAAGATATTATTAGAATTTTGCTTTAAATTTTGTTGCATCTGAATATCTTTGCAGTGGGGAGGGGTTAAGAAAGAGTGTGAAAAGAGACAGATTAAGCAGTGCAATATTTTATTATTTTCCCTCAAATGACAAACTTTAACCATCTGTTCTCTATTTTATAAGCCCATTCAAAATATTATTAAAATGCACACTTCTTACAGTTAGCTAGGGTGTTTCAATAGAGAAAATATCAAAGGGTCCCTGTTTCCAACCACCAAAGACTGATTTGGCAGCTTTGGATGGGCTATAGTTACTAAACCTTAACGTGAAAAGTACCCTGAAATGTCATAAGCTCCACAGTACATCCTTTCTGCCTACTCAAGACTGTTAGCTATCTGGAGACAGTACCAGGCTACACTTGTATAAACTTAATTGAGGTTAATTTTTGTTATTGGCTTGGTATTTTGTTTGGGAGATATTTTTATTTGCTTTTCATCTTCAGTATCTAACACAAGAGTTGATACATAGTAGGTGTTCAGTAAATACTGCTTGAATAATTTATTTAGCAAATAGGTGCTTTTATTTGTACTGGATATTCATATCTTTGTCCCAATAAAACTTTGTTTATCTGTTTTCTGTGCAAGAAAATGGAAAGTGATAGATAAATAAATAAAAAAGATATCTACTAAAAGAAAGGGCAAGTAGATATAAACTTGGCATTACCTAGTTCTCATTTCCCTTTGGGGGCAATAACTTTGCCCTTGAATTTCTATACTAAGTCACCAAGGAGGAATTGAAATTAAAAACCTTGGAGAGTAATTAGTAACAAAACGTTCTAATGTCAAGAAGTGAATTTTATGGGCCCATATTTGTTATATTAATTGGGCCTCTCTGTAGTCAAATGGTGAAATTATTGTTCCAATAAAAATAGACTCAAAAGACAAAAACAGCCCAAAATAGCACAGATATTGCAAAGCAGGACAGAGGTAATTCTCTACACATAAAAAGCAACCAATTGCAATGCCTTCACTAATTCACTTGAGTTAAGTGCAAAATAAAGCTTGTTTGTTTGGTGTAACAGCTACTCGTGCCTGAATTACTATGGGGCTAGGGCTAGAGAAGGACTTAATACCTATAGCTCCTCATTCTTGTCACCTTGAAATTCTATTTACTCATTGAATATTTATTGAGCATCTATTATGCACTAGATTATGGAAGAGGCTTACATTCTTTCCCATCAGAGTTTTCCATCTAGCTGAGATGAGGATGAGAGGAGACACAATGAACCAATTATCACGCAAGCAAATCTCTAATTAGAGATAAAAGTACTAGGACAGAGGAGCACAGCAGACAAAGGGAGCATCCACCTAGGGGTCTGACCCAATTTGATATGTCAGGGAAGACTTCCCGGAAGAAATGATTTGAATCGAAACCTGATGCTGCAGACAAATGAGCCTTAAGTAAAGGAGAAAGGTAATCTAGGCAGGGGAAGCAGCAATTGGGGAGGTAAGCCTGGAGAGGAAGGAGGTTACATAGCTAAAGAATGGAAAAGCAGCTGTAACCAGGACAACGAAATCTATGATCAAGTAAGTAGCAAGTGAAGAGAAATGGAGCTGGAGTGGATATAGGACCAGGTCACAAGACCTTTTTGGTTCTATGATATTAGGCACCAATTAGTACCAGAATTTGAGTCTCAGCAGAGATAAGAGACTTGAGTAAAAATCACACACCTTTAAGGGGCCAGAGCAATAATACAACGGGTAGTGCCTACTTTGTATTTAGCTTACCTGAGTCCGATTCCTGGCATCCCATATGGTTCCCTGAGTTTTACCAGGAATGATCCCTGAGCACAGAGCCAGGAGGAAGCCCAGCCCCCCAAACAAACAATAAAATTTGCACTCCTCAAGGATATCTTGGGTTTGAGATACAAACTATCTAGGCAAAGGCTAACTCCTTTTGAGTGCTAAGACCAGACACCACTGCACTTGCCCCATATACCCCAATTTACAAAGCACCCAACAAAGGCCATGAAGAGCCACCCTTCAATAGGACCACTCTAGGCATCTCCCTCCTCATCCTGACTCCTACTGATTTTTCTTGATACTCAAGATGGTTCAAAAGACCATAAATTCTACCCTTATCTCCCAGTCTCAGCAGAAAAGCAATTTAAAGGGTCGAAGCAGTGGCGCAGGGCGTAAAGCGTCTGCCTTGCGCATGCTAGTCTAGGACGGACCTCAGTTCTATCCCCGGCTTCCCATATGGTCCCCCAAGCCAGGGAAGATTTCTGAGCATATAACCAGGAATAGCCCCTGAGCACCACCGGGTGTGGCCCAAAAGCAAGCAAACAAAAAAACAAACAAAGCAACTTAAGGAGTGACAGAGTCAATTCGCCTGGTGCCCCCTGCTTCATCTGTGATCTCAACACTTGTTTGTCAAACCACGACTAGGATCTAGGGGAAGAACACACATCAACTATTAATTGCAAAACAACGGTTCTTTAATCCAATCGTGGACCACTGCTAAAGTCATTCTTGAGGAACATTTTAATAAAGGATACTTTTTATTATCTGAAAGGGGCCAAAAAGATAGTACAAGAATTAAGACACTTGCCTTAAATGAGTTAAATACAGTCTGATCCCAATGGTTCCTGGAATATGGACAAGGGTCACTCCTGAAAACAAAATAAAGCCCCTGAGCACTATCTTCAATTAGCCTACTCCATCTTTAAAGCACTTTTATTTATTTTGGGGGATGTTTGGGGTCACACCCGGCGGTGCTCAGGGTTTACTCCTGGCAGGCTCAGGGGACCATATTGGATGCCGGGATTTGAACCACTGTCCTTCTGCATGCAAGGCAAATGCCTTACCTCTATGCTATCTCTCCGGCCCCCTAAAGCACTTTTAACAAGAAACATACTTGCATACTTAGAACATGTGTAACCCTGATCTGCAGAGCAGCAAGATTATTACTACTCGTCACCACCTGTCACCACTGAATAAGAATAATCCTAAGAATGTTTTGTTCTCCAATTATCACTGATAGATCCGAATTTATAATATGCTGTCATGAATTAAAGAATGATCAGGGAAGTGATCCTGATATGGAAACCTAACATAGAAGGAGTCTTGGGGAAGGGGAAAAAAAAAGAAGTCTTAGCAATTTTTTCACGAGAATTCAACATAGGTGGCCCCCACCCAAACCACACTGACTCAACTCACCCGCCCCAATCTCCAACCTCTCCCTCCAGCCTATTACCAACCCTTGAGCTTTTCAAGTTTTAAGTGGTCTATCTGGCAACAATAAATAAAATTTGAAAGCTCTGAGTCCTATCCAACTATAGATATTTCCCAATCGGGTGAATCCTGTCAATTAACTAATCCTCTCTGACCCTCTGTCTAGTGAGTATAATATTTTTATATCAGGGATACTTGTCAAGATAATAATGCCTGTGAAGTTCTCAGCACAGAATCCAGCACTGGATAAGTGTTCACAACAGTAAAATGTACTCCCTTCCCAGTACAGATGAAGATTGCTTTCCGTAAATACTGGATCTCCTTGTATTTAGGGAACTTGCTTTTCTTCCAAGCAGACCAGTGAGAACTGATTGCTTGCTCTTATTCAGCTCCTTAGGCCTCCTGCTTCTGCGTCTCCCCAGCCAGCACTTAACTCTGCACCAGTCCCTTCTCTCTATTTAACACCAAAATGTATTGATTTCCCTGAGCTATTTCCCTGAGCTATGATGCAACACCCCCTGAGAACTACATATCCCATCAGTTTCCTTCATGACCATTCTCTCCCCCTGGTAATCGCCATTCCCCACAGGATCTCCAGCTACCAAGGCTTAGATCTGTTTCATTTTGCTCTAGTTTAAAGGTCATCCATGAATTTCTCCCCCATTATTGTAATGTGTCTTGTCAAACAGACACTGTGTGTGTGTTTCATGCATTAGTCACAGTCTTGCTCTCAAATTAAATATTCCTCGGTGGTTATTTTTAGAGAAAGCTTTTCTAACTCTCTGCAGTGCAATGATGTGTGCGCACCCACAGCTCAGGAATCCAGGCATTATTACTAGGTGGGCTCCAAATTATGTGAGGATTCCAATTCCTCTAGAAAGTGGCATCCTATGGAATCAGGGAGTTTGTAACCTGACTGAAGAATTTCCTGCTTGGTCAAACATAATTCATCTTTCGGGCCTCAGATGATCTAATCATTCACCAATAAATTTTATAAAGGTCTGAAGAAGATGCTTAAAACAGTTGTGAGTTAAAAAACATGTCTGAATTAAAGAAAGGCCATCCCAACCGCTTCTTTGATGCTCCGTGTTTCCAGTACAAGGACATCAAGAATAATTGCACCCTCTACCACATTCTCCATCTCCCTAGGAGGCTGAATCTCAGGAAACTTATTGCCCTTCTGACTGAATGGTAGTGAATGATAGTGGTTACATCTTTTTCTGGTTGCATTGGGTGTCTGTCCTCTTAGCATCAATACCAAAATGAGGCCTTAAGAACAAAAATGGGGGGCTGGAGAGATAGCATGGAGTTAAGGTGTTTGCCTTTCATGCGGGAGGTCATCAGTTCAAATCCCAGCGTCCCATATGGTTCCCTGTGCCTGCCAGAGCAATTTCTGAGCATGGAGCCAGGAGTAACCCCTGAGCACTGCCAGGTGTGACCCAAAAACTACACACACAAAAAAAAAAGAACAAAAATGGGGGACTGGCAGTGGCGCTAGAGGTAAGGTGCCTGCCTTGCCTGCGCTAGCCTTGGATGGACCGCAGTTCGATCCCCCAGTGTCCCATATGGCCCCCCAAGCCAGGAGCAACTTCTGAGCGCATAGCCAGGAGTAACCCCTGAGCGTCACCGGGTGTGGCCCAAAAACCAAAAAAAGGAACAAAAAATGCAGGAGCTGGGAAAATAATACAATAGACACAGTGCTTGCCTTGCATACAACTGACCTGGGTTCAATGGCAGCACCTCATATGGTCCCTGAGCACTGCCAAGAGTAATCCCTAAGCACGGAACCCAGAGTAAACTCTAATTACTGATTTGGGTATTGCTCAAAAGACAAAAAACAATTGTAGACTTAGAGACCAGAATGATAGCAAGCTAAAAGGGCATTTGCCTTGCATGCAACAAACCCTTGATTCGATCTTCAGCACACCATATGGTCCCCCAAGCCTGCCAGGAATGATCCTTCAGTGCAGAGCCACGAGTAAGCCCTGAGCACTGCCAGATATTGTCCCCCTAAAAAGTTGCAGACTTAGGGAAGGTTTGTATGGAGAAGGTGAGATTTGGTAAAAGCAAATCTTCACCCACACAAAGCTCTATGAATATAAGAGACTGCAAGCCTCAATTTCAAGTTACTCACAGAAGATTGAAGCAACACAGAAAGTGACTAGACAAACAGGGTTTTTCTGTAGGGTATGGATACAGGGATAGGAATAAAGAAGTGAGAATATTTCTTTTTTTTTTTCTTTTTGGTTTTTGGGTCACAGCCAGCAGCGCTCAGGGGTTACTCCTGTCTCTATGCTCAGAAATCTCTCCTGGCAGGCTCGAGGGACCATATTGGATGCCGGGATTTGAACCACCATGTGAGAAGATGTCTTTGGACACGGGGTAAATTTCTCACTTCTTTGTGCCTTTTTTCCTTTTTTCATTCACCCCAAGCAAGCGATAGTTGGGGCAGGTGGCTAATCCTGAGATTCTATGCTTAGTTAATTTTAGTTTTTATATATTTATTTTGGTTTGGGGCCAAACCTAGCTATGCTCAGGGCTTACTCTTTAATCTCAGGACTCATTTATGGCTGGGATTGGGAGAGCATATAGGGTGTTGGGAACTGAACTTGAGAAAGGCAAGTGCCTTAGCAGCTTACTATTCCTCTGGCCCCAAAAGCTTTTTAAATGACAATATTCAGACAGTTATAAATACAAGAATAGCCTGGTTTATGTGGCATTTCCCAGAAAAGTGGATCTATATTACCCCTGACAGCAACATGGCAAGTGGGTATTTCTAATGTTAAGTTCTATGAAAAAAAAAAGTCAGAGGGAAAGTTCCACTTCCACAGATATTCAAAATAGCCTGATAACCAGAAATACTGAATGAATCTATTGAACAATTTTATGGAGAGCAACAGTAAATTATTGTTACTATGTATTTTGTTACTGTTTATCAATATAGAGAATATCTCTTATGTAACATTCAGTAAAAATAATCAGGTCGAAAACTGTTGACAGCATGGTTCTCTAATTGTGAGAATAATTACATGAAAAAAAAGAATAAAATATACCAAGAAGAAAAACCTTCCCTCCTTTATTCAATTTTCCAATGAGTATATATATATATATTTTATTTTTATGTTTTTTTTTTGTTTTGGGGCCACACCCGGCGGTGCTCAGGGGTTACTCTTGGCTGTCCACTCAGAAATAGCTTCTGGCAGGCCCGGGGGACCATATGGGACACCGGGATTTGAACCAACCACCTTTGGTCCTGGATAGGCTGCTTGCAAGGCAAACGCCACTGTGCTATCTCTCCGGGCCCGAGTATATATTATTTTTATGACACTTGCCACTATAAATCAGTGCAGCTTTCTCATGAAAATAACACAGAGGTAGAACTTGGAACTGGGATACATTCATTGGCTTCCCCACACTCTGGCATTCACCCTCTCACCTTCCCTGGAACTCACCCCTCCTGGTGATAAACATGGAGAATTTTTGAGATCTTGTGAGAGAGAGCCATGTAAAGTATTTGGGCATAAATTTGGGACCTGTTTCTTGCTTTCCTCTCTTTCTCACCCACTTTATTTACTCATGTAGACTCATGTCTACTCAAACCCTGGCTGCCCAAAGACCTGACTTCTAGAGGACAATACAGAATTTATTTTCACCAAGATCAATGAATATATTGATCCTTAACATACTTTGAACTCCTTAAGGCTAGCACTCCCCTTCATGCACTCACTGTTCCTATCAGTTCCATCTTTTTTTTTAATATTTTTTAATATCTTTAAACACAATGATTACAAACATGACTGTAGTTGAATTTCAGTCACAAAAAGAACACCCCCTTCATCCCTCTTCTTTAATTGGACTTCCTTCCAGGTTTACCATTCCACTGAAATGTCTTTTTCCTTCCTTCCTTCCTTCCTTCCTTCCTTCCTTCCTTCCTTCCTTCCTTCCTTCCTTCCTTCCATCCTTCTTTTCTTCTTTCCTTCCTTCCTCTCTCTTTCTCTCTTCTTCCTTCCTTCTTCCTTCCTTCCTTCTCTTTCTTTCCTTCCTTCTTTTCTTCTTTCCTTCCTTCTTTCTTTCTTTCTTCATTCCGTCTTTCCTTCCTTCCTTCCTTCCTTCCTTCCTTCCTTCCTTCTTTCTTTCTTTCTTTCTTTTTTCTTTCTTTCTTCTTTCTTTCTTTCTTTCTTTCTTTCTCCTTCCTTCCTTCCTTCCTTTCTTTCCTTTCTTTCTTTCCTTTCTTTCTTTCTTTCTTTCTTGCTTTCTTTCTTCCTTCCTTCCTTTCTTTCTTTCTTTCTTTCTTTCTTTCTTTCTTTCTTTCTTTTTCTTTCTTCTTTCTTCTTTCTTTCTTTCTTCTTCTTTCTTTCTTTCTTCTTTCTTTCTTTCTTTCTTCTTTCTTTCTTTCTTTCTCTCTCTCTCTTTCTTTCTTATTTTTTTTTGTGGGGCACAGTATACCTGATGATGCTCAGGGGCTACTCCTGGCTCTGCATTCAGGAATCCTGGCAAGCTTAGGTAATCATATGAAGTGCTGGGGATCAAACCCAGGTTGACTGCATGAAAGGTCAATTGCACAACCCACTGTACTATCTTTCTGGCCCTGAAATGTCCTGCTTAGTCCAGTACCAATAAATGTCTATGATGCAAAATTTGATGACTGTCACTCTATACTATTCTCTAGCACTCCACATTGGTGACAGTCCTTTTCTTGAGACTTCTGAGAAACCAGGGTGTCTTGGTTTCCTTCCTGTCTCAATATTTCCCTCTTATGATACTTTCCTGGTTTCTTTTTTTTTTTTTTTTGTGGTTTTTGGGTCACACCCGGCAGTGCTCAGGGGTTTTTCCTGGCTCCGTGCTCAGAAATTGCTCCTGGCAGGCACGGGAGGACCATATGGGACGCCGGGATTCGAACTGATGACCTTCTGCATGAAAGGTAAACACCTTACCTCCATGCTATCTCTCCGGCCCCATTTCCTGGTTTCTTAATATCTCCCAATATCTTTTCCAGAACTGAGACATCCTTCTCTCACCCTAATATCTCTGTTCTTGTTGAATTATATAGCTTTGGATTCATGTTTACCGCTGAACTATCCCAGGTCACAGAGAATTTTTGTTTGGGGGCCACACTCAGTGGTGCTCAGGGCTTACTCCTAACTCTATATGCAAGGATCTCTCCTGGTGAGATGGGAGACCATATATAGTACTAGGGATCAAACTTGGTTCAGTTGTGCACAAGGCAAGTACCCTTCCTGCTATATGAAGGCTTCAGCTCCCAGAGGATTTGGGAATTTGGGGCCACACCCAGTGGGGCTCGGGGGTTACTCCTGGCTCTGCGCTTAGAACTCACTCGTGGCGGGGCCAGAGAGATAGCACAGTGGCGTTTGCCTTGCAAACAGCCAATCCAGGACCTAAGGTGGTTGGTTCGAATCCCATATGGTCTCCTGTGCCTGCCAGGAGCTATTTCTGAGCAGATAGCCAGGAGTAACCCCTGAGCACCGCCGAGTGTGGCCCCAAAAAAAAAAAAAAAAAAAAAGAATTCACTCATGGCAGGCTCAGTGGACCATATGGGATGCAAGGAATTACACCCGGGTCTGTCCCATGGCCACATGCAAGGCAAACGCCCCTACCACTGTGCTATCTCTCCAATCCCCTATTTTTTTTTAAACTGCATATGACAGCATACCATTCCTCCAGTCCTAAGACAAAGGCCCAACCACTTGATCAGTCTTACTCTGCTCTTATTACTGCTATTCCACAGTATCCCAGTCAGTGCACAGGCAAGAAAAGTAAAGGCATAAAGACTATAGAGCAAAAAGCAAAGCAATCTTTATTCACAGATAATATTACAAATGTAAAATATGGGGGCTGGAGAGATAGCATGGAGGAAAGGCTTTGCCTTGCATGAAGAAGGACGGTGGTTCAAATCCTGGATCCCATATGGTCCCCCGAGCCTGCCAGGAGAGATTTCTGAGCATAAAGCCAGGAGTAACCACTGAGCACTGCTGGGTATGAGCCAAAAGCCAAAACAAAATCAAATGTTAAAAACTATAAAGTTAAAAAGTCAGTTTAGAAAAGTCACAGAATGTAAATTCCATATAAAAATAAGCTATATTTTCAGAAACCATTTATAAGCTCCTATAAAATTTGCCACCAGAACTAAAAACACTAGGGATTGATATAATGTAAGATATGTAAGGTCACAAAATATTGCAGAGAAAAATTAAAGACATAAATAAACAGAAAGATATGCCACATGTTTATAGATTAAATGCAATAAAGACAGCATAAGGGGCCAGAGGATAGCACAGTGGTAGGGCATTTGCCTTGCATGCGGCCAATCCCGGACGAACTTGGGTTTGATCCAGGGAATCCCATATGGTCCCCTAAGCCTTCCAGGAATGATTTCTGAGTGCAGAGCCAGGAGTAATCCCTGAGCACCGCCGGTTATGCCCCTTCCCCCATATTAAGACAGCTTAATAATGGCAAATATGGGGACCTGGAGAGATAGCACAGCGGCGTTTGCCTTGCAAGCAGCCGATCCAGGACCAAAGGTGGTTGGTTCGAATCCCGGTGTCCCATATGGTCCCCTATGCCTGCCAGGAGCTATTTCTGAACAGACAGCCAGGAGTAACCCCTGAGCACCACTGGGTGTGACCCAAAAATACTAAAAAAAAAATAATAATGTCAAATATGACAACAATGGAAAAAAAATATTCCTGAACTGGAACCACAGATAAACATGTGATATTTTTTATGGGTGCTTTGGCTCTCCAAGTTTAGGGCCACCTCCAGGAATCCTTTTGTTCACACTCCAGCTATTAACATTCTCTATGACCTTGGTAACCTCTGATAGCCTTCTTCCCAGAGAACAGAGCTCTGCTGCCTAACTGCTTCTCCCCTGATTTCCTAAATCCACTGCAAGTTTGCCTCCTGGGCAACCTTCCCAACTTCAGGTAGGCAGTTCTTCACAGAATTAGATCTCTAAGGAAACGCAACCAATCTTCCCCAAAAACAGAAGGAAGAAAATCTGTAGGCCTGAAAGACATGAAGGAGGAGTACCAGTTCCAGAAAGAACACTTCAAGAGCTCATCATCCTTTGCAGTTTTCCTAACACTGGCCCCTAACTTTTCATTGACTCCTGGGCTCATATCAGAAGATTTTTGTCTTCTTTAACTAAGAGTAACATATGTGATGATTGCTGAAAATCTCTACATTCCCCTCCTCCCCATCACAGGCTCTCCTGCTGAAGCATTCACTTAACTCAGTAAGATTGATCCCCAGTAAGGAGCTCACTAAGAGAAATCAAGACCCCATGGGCCTATTTTTATAGTGTCTTTCTCCAGAGATGAGTTATATCTTCCTGCCTGTTTTCAGTGTGGAAACTGACTTGCTGATGTTAACAGCCTTAGTAAGTCTTGATTCCAGTTTGGTGCATTCAACTTATTATCAGAAATATGGTATTAAAACTGCCTCTGAAGCCAGAGTTATAGTTCAGGTAGGGCATTTGCCTTGCATGTGGCCAACTCAGGTTCATTTCCACACATGGTCCCCTGATCACTACCACAAGTGATCGCTGAGTGCAGATCCAGGACTTAGCACCATCACTCGTGCCCCCACACCTAAATAAAAATAAACAAAATCACCTCTGAAGGTGATATCTCATCTATAGAGTCACAGGCCCAGTGAAGGCTGATTCACTTCTGACCAAGCCATACTGAGCCTGAGTCAAACACTGTCCTGCGTAATCAGTGGCAGACTCTAGAAAATGGCATTAAAATCCAAGTTTCTGTGGGTCTTAAGCAATAATACAACAGGTAAAGTACTTGCCTTGCCTGCAGCCAAAACAAGATTGATGCCTGGCACCACCTATGGTCCCCTGAACAACATCAGGCATGATCCTTGAGTGCAGAACCAGAAGTAAGCCCTGAGCTTGCTAATGGGTGTGGCCCCCAAACCAAGAAAATAAAATAAAATAAAACAGAATCCCAGGGGCCGGAGAGATAGCATGGACGTAAGGCATTTGCCTTTCATGCAGGAGGTCATCGGTTCGAATCCCGGCGCCCCATATGGACCCCCGTGCCTGCCAGGAGCAATTTCTGAGCCTGGAGCCAGGAATAACCCCTGAGCACTGCCGGGTGTGACCCAAAAACCACAAAAAAAAAAAAAAAAAAAAAAACAGAATCCCAGTTTCTGGGACTCTACCATAAAGCTGCCCAACCACCTTTATTCAAAGGAGATGAACTAGATCAGTGTTCTCTTGATGTATTATATTCATTTTTGCTATCAGTAACTTGAAGATTGTTCTAGTCTTTACTCTTTACTCTTGTTTTTTCACTACCTGGAATGGCCCTTCTCCCACTCTTCTTACAGCCACAGATTTCTCAGATCCTCAGACCTACAGACTTCTCATGGGTCATCCTCAACTGAAGGACCTCCTCTCAAAGACCTTACCTGGCCCTTCTGTTCATATTATTTCACTTTGGCAATTGACTCTGTATTCAGAGAAAACCCATTGATTTATCTTGCATCAGTAAGTAACTTGGAAAGCCTACCTACAGGTGACATTGTAAGCCAGTGCCTCCTCTTGTCTGATTGACACAGTGGCCAGTTCTGTGCCCTATATTCTCTGGATAATTTCATGATACTTTGACCAGGGTCATGGCGGGATTCCTTAGACCTGCCTTGCTCTTATTGACCAGATAGATCTTTCTCCAGCTCAGCTGTCTCCTAGACATCTTGGCCTACTTGCTGTACTGCTCACAAGATCCTGGGACCTTCAGAAAGAAGAGGGACCACATGAGGAGGTAGTAAGCTAATCAGACCAGATCTCTGACTGCAGCTTTCCTAAGAAAGATAGCCTTGTTTCTGGAAGCATTCAGCCTACAACTCAGTACTTCTGTTTAAACTAGTCTGTCCCAGTCTCTTGTAGGAAGTGACATTATCAGAATCCACATCATGCTGAGAGCTCTGTGAAGTGTAGTGCTTCACCTTTCATGGTCTCATAGTCCGAGGTAATGTGGGGAAGATGACACAGTCTATATATAGGTTGCAATGGGGGAAATAGACTCAGAGAAGTAAGGGAGTATCTGAGGTCACTAAACAGGGTTGGGAAGAGACTCCAGGTTGTCCAATCTCATCTGACTTCCATCTCATCTGTTGGAAAATTCCCTATCCTCGAGCTATTCTGAGATGTACCTGGCACTCCCTGCCAGAGGGTTGGAAGAGCACCCAAAGAAGTCTTTATCTGGCAACCAGGAGCACAGAAAACCTAGGAATAAATTTTCTATGGTATGATCCAACTATGCTAGGGCAGCTAAAGACTCAGAGAGGTATAGAACACTTTGGGCAGAGATAGAACTTCCTATTGGACTAGAGATTATAGAGCTCCATACTCCATGTTCAGGCCCTGTCCCTACCCTACATGTAGGCAGTTGGTGTCACCCAAATCTCAGATGTGCATAATAACCCCTACCTAGGAGTTCTATGGGAAGAACAGAAATATACATGAGGTCACAGACAACTAACCCAAGCTCAATCTAGATGGTGCCCAAAAAATAACTGGAGCAGGCCATGTTCAGGGTCAAGCAACCACTTGCTCACTTGACCTTGCCTCGGTGAACCCAAAGATCTTCCATTCCACCCTGCATTCTCAGTGGGGGAGATATGACCCATGACTCAGAGTTCCATCATCTGGAAGTCAGACTCCTTCAGACAATGATGCACACCTCCTCTTTGCCTAGTCTAAGGGCAGGGTCAGTGAAGAAAGGAGTCTTGAAGCCATTTCACTAAGTCAGAGCCCAGTTATGGACCTTAGCAAACCACATAGTCATTTTTTGAGGAGGGCATATCCAGAAGTGCTCAGGCCTTACTCCTGGCAGGGCTTGGGGGATTTTATGGGGGTCTTGAGGATAGAACCCAATTGGTCTCATGCAAGGTAAGTCTCCTACCTGTTGTATCTCTGGTCCCAAGGCATGTAGCCATTCTGAGCCTTGTTTTTCCAGTGCCTATCTGCAGGATTTGTCTGGTGAAGTGATCCATAAATTTTTGGAAGTGCTTAAACTCTTGTTCAAATTAAATGTCAGGGTATACATGCAAAATAGCTCTGTTGGAATTAGGAGTGGGAGTGACCTGTAATTCCACAACCACATCTTGGGGGCTCAGAGTCCAATGTAAAAAGCTCTGGTCGGGTCCAGAGAGATAGCACAGTGGCGTTTGCCTTGCAAGCAGCCGATCCAGGACCTAAGGTGGTTGGTTCCAATCCCGGTGTCCCATATGGTCCCCCGTGCCTGCCAGGAGCTATTTCTGAGCAGACAGCTAGGAGTAACCCCTGAGCACTGCCGGGTGTGGCCCAAAAACAAACAAACAAACAAACAAACAAAAAAAGCTCTGGTCCCTGATATTCAACTCTGGGACCACCTGAGAATGAAGGCCACCGCAGCCATTAGAGGCAGCCAGATCTTTGAAAAGCAGCACCACAAATTGGTTAGTCTCCAGATGAGGCAGGGATAGCCATAGGCATGGGGGAATGCATATGCCACACAGGCGACTGTCCTTAGACCTTATGTATGGGGCCATTACCTCTCACCCCTGAGCAGCCCACCATGACTTCCTACAGAAGATGGGACAAGAAATCTGCCACATCTTTGAGAAGCTGCCTGTCCCCTCCAGTTAGAACCACTCACCATCCCTGCTTCACATATGGCCTCTTTGTCTTGTTTCATCCTATAACTGTCAGCTGAAATGCCCTTTCCCCAAATCTTTTTCTACTGTGACTTGCCCTTAAAATTCATCCTGTCACCAGTAGAAAGATTTCTATGATTAATCCCCAGTCAGATGCAACATCCCTCTGTCCCCTGAGTACAGAGAAGAGTGAGTGGCTCTTAACTCTACACTCAGTGTCTCCATCTATGTGAGGACTAAGTGAATTGATCCAGCAAAGCCCCAGAACCATCCAAGCCCACAGAGGCACTCAGGAAAAAATAGCTTTTGATTCTGTGACCTCCCCCCAACAAGGCAGTACTATGGTTCCCCCTAGCTCTGACACACAGTAGGTATCAAATGCTCACCCCAGTGACCAGCAGGTGGCCCCACACCCCAATTAACCTACCCTAATGAGGTGCCCTGAGCTCCAGGAAAGTTGTTTCCTTGACTCATCAGCAGCCTCCTCATCCTTGTCAGGGCAGAGCTGGCAGGACTGATTGTCCTACCAGATACTTCCGATGCATTAGCAACCAAGACTTATGAGAATAACAACCCTTCTTCCTTCTCTACTCCAGCCCTGTTGGTGACATATAAGTCTGTTTAAGAGACAAGAAAAAGGAAGCCCAGCAAAATGTGTGATCTGCTTGAAACCATAGAATGTTTGTACAATGAAGGGTGTCAGTAGATTTTGACTTGGATGAATCAGTGTCTCATTTTACTCATGAGAAACTTCAAAAAGTGCAATAGCCTTCCCCAAGAAAGTATGGATCTCTTGTCTCTAAACTAAATAAATTCACTACACTCAGAGAAGGAGGTGGGCTTACCAGGCCCTTTTCTGCCTGCTGGCCTAGATTCCAAGGACTGGACATGTTGGCTGCCCAGTCAAACAAAGGGAAGAATCTAAAGACCCATTAGAAAGAGATGGGTCAGCCCAAGGCAGCCACATTGGCAGGTGACTTAGGGACTATGTCCCATCCCTCTGCCTGCCAGAGAGAGTTTTAAGCAAGTTTGGGATCACTGAGCCCCCTGAAAAATAGGTTGTAGCAGGCTGCATTTTGAGGCTCAATTCTGATGCTGCAGTGGATGGGCGGAGCCGAGGGTGGAGAGGGGCTGGTGTAGAATAGTAATGAGCCAGGCCACTGGAAGCCTGCCAGCACCAGGTTTGCAAGACAGAGAACTATGCTGTTGGCTGGGTCAGAGGAACATCATTGGGAAAAAAAATACTCCGCATATGCAAATATACAAGCACTCACAGGCACGGTCACGTGCCACACACATTCACTTATACATGTGCATTTGTATGTACGTCTCTGAGGAATGAATCCTTTCAAAAAAAAAAGCATCCAGAGACGCCCCCATGGGAGACAACACTAATGCCTGTGTCTGAAAAGAATGGTGTGAATACATGAATTACCATGTTTGCTCTCATGTCACAGACTGTCAAGCGAGGCCAAAAGAGTGCGAGTTAGTCAGATATCCTCCCAGTCCTGGCTTTAGAGAGTTGCACCACCTTATGTCAGATATGAGAGGCCAGGCTCTGAGTTGAGCTGTCACTGGGTCAGGCTCTCGTGAAATTCTTGGAAGTGGTCAAACCAATGTGGGAAATTGGGAGTCAGCCCCTTTCATCTCCTGCTATTTACCTTAACAGTAACTTCTTGAGAGGAAGGGGAAGGAAGGGAGAGAGAGAGAGAGAGAGAGAGAGAGAGAGAGAGAGAGAGAGAGAGAGAGAGAGAGAGAGAGAGAAAGAGAGAGAGAGAGAGAGAGGAGAACACATCACAGAAAAGGGACATACCACCCCATAATAGCAATGTGCCAAGTATGACCAATAGAAATCCTTCCCTGGAATTGTCATGTCACCTGAGACACCTGAGAACAGTCATGGTCTTGCACATGAGGCGGCCATGAAGGCAGATCTAGGCCAGCCCCTGGCAGGAATAATAAAGGGTGACACAAACTCCCTTTGTTCCTAAAAAAAAAAAAAAAAAAAATTGGTCCCTGCAGTTCTGCTTCCAACCCTCTAACCATCAGGCACCCTCTCCAGTATCTTTGGCCTAAACTGCATCGTGGTAACTCCTCAAGCCAACATAAATTCTTCATAGACCATATCAAGCCTGAGTGAACAGGGGACTTGTGTGAAGTTTTTTTTCTTCCTGAGCGTGAGTTCCCTGAGGTGAAACCTTTGTCCACAGCTTACCCTACTGCTTTCCTAGCATTTAGCATCAGTCTCAGGCCTGAGGGATGTACAGAAGGCATACAAAGGAATCTTTCTGCACTTAGAAAAAAAAACTCTGCCAGTATTTATGGTACAAGGGTCTGAACCCACAGACCTTTTAAGGTCCCAGGACTTATCTGTGGGGCCCAGGGCAGGGGCCTTTCAGAAAGGTGAACCACCGTCGAAAGTCCTGAAACCAAGTTCCCGGAAGCCCATATAATGCTGGTCTGGAGAGTGAGACCCAAAGGGTGAAGGAGACTTGGTTTTTCTGGGTAGGAAAGTCTCAGAGAGGCATTTGAGGCTGGATGACTTTTCCTCTGAGTAACTTCTGGCGCATCTCTTCTTTGTGAGAGCTGAGGATGCTGGGGTGGCAAACGGGTGCTAGGCATGAGTTGGGCAACAAGCAGCCTCCTCCAGGACTCAGAACAGCCTGGATCTCCCCGATGATTCCACAGAGTGGGTACTGTCATCCCCACAGTATAGTCAGAAAACCAAGATGGGAAAGTGGAGAGGCTCGTCCAAGGTCCCAGGCTGAGAAGCAGCATACATCTCAGCGCTTGCCTGCCGCTGCCTCCCAGCTTCTAGCATCTTCTCCCCCACCTGGAGGAGGCAGCAATGCGGTTGCCAAATGAGCTCTTGGAAAACTAGGAGGTGTGGAGATAGGAGCTGAAAGAATATGCCACTGTCAAGGCCCCCTCAAGGCTGCCCGCAAGGGCTCCTGCAGGCTGAGGGAGCGATGTTGCTGGAGTAGTCAAAAGACAATCTTCCAGCGTCCCGCCCCCTCCACTCCCCAACATTCTTGCTGCCAAATGAAATCTGGCAGGTTCTGAAAATAGCTCAGTGCTGCAGCAGGAACTCTGCCCGCCCTTCAGCAGGCTGGCGCGCAGCTGGGGGTGGCCACTGTGGGCAGATGCTGCTGCATGTGGACCTGGGGGGGAGGGGGGGAGGTCTCACACACAGGACACCGGGGCAGTACAGACCTGGAGGTTAAGAGTAGCTCTTGCCCTCAACTTCTCTGACCTTGCCACACCTGGCCTCAGTCTGGCTGTATCTCAGGCCTGAGGCACACTTTCCAGGAGGGGAGTGCCCACAAGTGGATGCAAGCAGCTGCCTTGGGCCACTTTCATTCACTCACGTGGCTAAAGAAAAACCTAGGAAGCAGATGGGAAATGCCAACATGGCATTCTTTAATTTATTAATATCTGGAGGAAAAACCCAGCAATATCCTACGCAACATGGGTCTATGGTTTCCCAGTCAGGAAGTAAAGGGGCAGGAACTGGGCACCAGGCTGAGTGTTAGGCACTTGTCAAAGCTCACATTGGGGTCTCACTCAGTACCCTGAGTTTATTCTGGGCAGTGAAGGGCTGAGTATGCCCAGAGCAGCAAGAAACGGGCCCTGTCTTTTTTTGACTCAAGCTGCAGCCAGAGGCAGACCTTCTGAGCCTCTGTCAGCAGCCCTCCACCATTTAAGGTCTAACACAGTGTATAACAGAGAGACCCCGGATTAATAGGGAGTCTCTCACCTTGCCACAGCCATCTACTCTCAGACAAATGTACCCAAATACAACCCTGTCACACATGGGCAGAGCATGAGAAGACAGTCTCTCCTGTCTGAATGAGGGATGCTGGTTGGGCATCACACATCAACGGTGTCAGCTTTTATAACATAACACTTTGTAAAGTGTAAAAGGAGCAAAAAGTATTTTGACCCTCAGACTGGGAGAGAGAGAGAGCACTGTGAGTGAGGGTGAGGATAAGAAAGAATGACTGCATCTCTGAAAAAATAGTTTCTAGGCCCTGAGGGATGGGGCCGCAGCAAGACAGGTTTGAGTCCCCTAACTTTCAACATGCCAACCCAAGGTGGCGGACAGACTGGATACTGTGACCTCAGAAAAACCAGAGAGACATCCCTGAGAGGGCAAGGAAGGCTGCAGCAGGGCCGGGGAGGAGGATACTGGTCTCCATGCAGACACATGCAGGACCTCAATGGTCCTTTTCCCTCCTTAACTCACTCACTTGGCATTCAGAGATGGCAACACTTTCCCTGGTCACCATAGCAACCAATGGCCGGATGCCTTTCCCAAGGCCAGCCCCATCTGCCCATCCTACAGGTGGGTAAGGGGGGGTGCCCTGCATCAAAGGAGGGGAATTAACCCTCACTTCCCAAAGGACCATGATGGCTGTGGGTGGGCAGATCTACCAATACTCTGGTCAAATACAGCAAGTGGGTCCCCAGCTTACAGATTTTGAGCCTCTATGGCTGGGGCTCTGAAGATTTTGGATCAGGGTACCCCCACCAAGAAGATCCAAGTAATTAATAAACACACCAAAATCATCCTCTTGTTAAAAAAAAAAAAAAAGAAAGGAAAGACCCTAAAGCTCAGGGTCTGAGCTCTCCAGTCTGCAGGCTGAATGGAGACTCCATACAAGTCCATAGGCTACTGGTTGCTGCAGCCCTGAGAGCCTGAAGAGCCGCCTGCCTGCTTCTTCCTCCGCTTGTTGAGGAGCCGGTTATTAGAGGTCTTGAGGTCCTTGATCTTCACCTGGTCGTAGTCAACCCGCATAGTTGCCAAGGCACTGGTCATCTCCTCCTAGAAACAGAGCCAGGGAGGAGGTGCTAGTCAGAATGTGCTGCAGGCATGGCTCATCACATTCTCACCTTTTATTGATTTTTATTGATTTTATTGATTGATTTAATTTATTTTATTGAGTGATGGTAGCATCCATGGGCACAGGGCCCTGTGCTTTTGTGGCTTCTCAGCCTCTGGTGAGCATTGTGCTGGGTCCCACATTTATCTACCAAGGCACGGAAAGGACAGCGACTGCTGGGGACCAGAACAAGGATAAGTTGGGCAGGGACTTGGACCAATGTTGCCTGCTCAGAACAATCAGTTCTACAGGGAATGCCATTGTACTGGGCACCTAGGGAGCTGTGGCCTGAGTGCCTGGTCTCTCAGGACCACATGACTGTCCACCCTCCCAAACACTGGCTTTGGGAGGGATTAGTGGCCAAAGCTTAGGGCTAAATTCCCCTTACTGTGAGCCCCTAGCCCACAATCCCTTTCATGGAGGGAGTAAATCAGGAAGTATTAGTACTCCAAGTGCCAGGCTGAACTTCATGGCCCAGGGATCGAAGACTCAGGCTATCAGTCACCCTTCTATCATACCTCTATCCCAAACTAAAGATCTAAAGAGATCTTTGATCTAAAGAGAGATCAAATCCACTCACCTTAACGTCATCCCAGTGGTCTTTGTCCTCCTGCAACACTCGAGCCGTGTGGAGGGGGGTCTGTGGCACCGCCATGGATTGCTGGAAGGAGCCCCGAAGCACCATATTAGAACCCACAGGCATCTGGAACATCTTGAGGCCCCCCATTCCAGCCCTTTCTTTAAGTATTAGATGAGGAAATTGAAGTTCAAAGAGGTAAGAAGAGGGGGCTAGACCAATAGCACAGCAGGTAGGGCATTTGCCGTGCACATGTCTAACCCAGGTTCAATTCCCAGCATCCCATATGGTCCACTGAGCCTGCTAGGAGTAATTTCTAAGTGCAAAGTCAGGAGTATTCCCTAAGAGTAGTCAAGTATGGCAAAAAAGAAAAAGAGGTAAAAGAGTTAGAGGGGGAGCAATAGCAAAGCCAGTTGTAAGTGGGGCACTCCTATGTATCTGTGGCTTGTGCTGTGATGTTCCAGTCCTGGCAGCTCTGTTCCAGGGCAATGCCTTGCCCCCTGACAGCAGCAGGAAACACTCACATTGATCCAGGGATGGTTCATGAACTGTATGATGTTTAGTCGCTCTGTGGGATCTGTCTTCAACAGGAGGCGGATCAGCTCCTTGGCTAGGGAAGAAAGAGAGTGGTAGTGGGGTTGTAGAATTTCTCAGAGCGGTACCCCTTACTTCCCTGTGGACAAGAGGCCCTACGGATACAGGTGCTACATGAGTGCCCAAATGCCTAACCCAAAGAAACTGCCAGCTAATAATTTTTTGGGTTAAGCCACTGTGTTTACAATAATTTAAGAAGAAGCAGCACAGAGCGGACTAAGCCTCGAAAAGCTAGGTAAGGGCCAAGGAGAGAGTTCAATGAATTGAAACACATGTGTGGCATGCAGGAAGTCCAGGTTTGATTCCCAGTACCACATGGTTCCCAGGCACTGGCAGAACTACCACCAAGCACTAAGTCAAGAGTAGATCCTGAGCATCCAGAGTGTGATCCAAAAACAAAATGGAGGGCCATAGAGATCATGCAGTGGGTAGGGCACAAGCCTTGGACTGTGGCTAACCAAGGTTAAATTGGCTGACCAGGGTTAAATTCCTGGTTAGTCCCATATGATATTCAGGAGTGACCCTTAAAAACAAAACCAGTATTTACCCCTGAGCATCGCTGTGTGTGACCCCTCCCCTCAAAAAATAGAAAAATAGGGGCCGGAGAGATAGCATGGAGGTAAAGCATTTGCCTTTCATGCAGAAGGTCAGTGGTTCAAATCCCGGCATCCCATATGGTCCCCTGAGCCTGCCAGGAGAGATTTCTGAGCATAGAGCCAGGAGTAACCCCTGAACGCTGCTGGGTGTGACCCAAAAACCAAATAAATAAATAAATAAAAGAAAAATTAGTTTGTGACTTATAGCTGAGACATAGGGGAGCCAGAATTTGAACACAGGTATTATTGGTTTGACACCAATAGTGAATGCCAGAATGAGGCTGAAGGGGCCCTGTCAGGCAAGCTAGGGATCACTCACCCTCCTCGGAGACATCTGACCATTCAGGACGGGGAAAGCCATACTGGCCCAGGCGGATCCTCTTCTTCATTCCTGGGGAGATGGCTTGGCCCGTGTTGGAGTAGAAGGGTGGGAAGCCACACAGACTGGGGAAGAGGGGAGGCAATTGGGCACAGGTTTGGTGCCAGAGCTTGCACCTTCTCCTCTCCCAAGTCTCCGACTCTATGGCAATGACAGCACCCTTTGAACTCGAAGGCATGCCTGGGATAGTATCTGCCCTTGACAGCTTGACCGAAGGAGAGCCTGACTGAGTGGGGGGTCACTCATGCCCCGCCCCAACATGTCATGGGTACTGAGGATACAAAAAGGCAAAGAACTTGAGCTGGAGGAGGGGGTACTCACAGGATGTACATGATGACGCCCAGGGACCACATGTCGCATGACTTGTCATACTTCTCTGGACCCAGGACTTCAGGGGCTACAGGGCAAAAGGCACAGGAGAGTAAAAGCCCCAGAAATATAAGAATCCCCGTGAGAGTTCCCACTGGGCAAGGTGGGGAGCAGGTGCCAGGCAGGGAAGCAGGGGAGGGGCAGAGCAGACTGATGTCTGGCACCTTCAGGGAAGGCAGCCTGTGTGTGAAGTTAGGGGAAGAAGACAGCTCCAGGGGGAAAAAATAGCTCTGCTTTGAAACAGAGCTGGGAGGATCAGGATCGGTCCCCTGGCTCCTTTGGGCCCTAAGCACCTCTAAAGGCTGCTCTCCTCATCAGAGAGTGGGGTGCAGGGACCACCCTGCCACCCTGAATGCAGAGTCAACTAAGCAACAGGCAGAAAGATGACTGGGGTTCTGCTAGCTTGCCCACCATCTCCTGAGGCCTTGGTCTTCCATTTTGAGGGTAGGTCAAAAGATTTCCCAGATGTCTCTGTTAAATTACTGTAAAAGCATCCTAGCAAAAAGAGTGCCACTCAGCCACCTCAGGGACTCTTAAGTAGTTTTCTTGAAAGGCCTCTCTCCTGAGAGAAAAGCGCGCTCGGTGAGGTGAGTTATCACCCCACTTTTAGGTAAGGAACTCTCAGCCGAGCCTCTCCAGTTCTGGGGGCTTCCCATTCACAAGGAAGCTGGGAGCCCTTCTAGGAAGCAGGAGTGTGTGCATACCCTAGGTGCTACTCGACCCTGGCCTAGGAGACCTCCTAAGATAGAGGGGCTGGTGTCCTGTATCCCCCCAAATGTAGGAGGAAAATACCTGCCCACTTTCTGAATATGAATCCAGGAAGATAAGAGCTGGAGGAAAACCAACATGGCTGGCTCCATCTCGAGCTGACGGCAGCCTTTTATCACATATATATTTAGAGCTGTTGTGATGTCACTCAGCTCGCGGGCCACAGCCAAAATTTTCCTGAATCTATTTTCAAAAGCAGAAGCTCAAGTTTGGGGAGAATATTTTTTGCAGCGTTCAGCCCCCCACCCCCACCCCCACGTCACTGCCTGCACACAAGACAGAATTCTCCCCACCCTCTTCAGGGCTTTAACCCTTTGACTTCTGCAACCCACATCAGGATCCAGTGCGCAAACCATGTCCCCAACAACTCACCAACATAATAGGGAGTATAGCAGGGTGTCCGCAGGGCATTTTGAGTAGTCTCCTTGGCAAAGCCAAAATCAGTGAGCTTGAGTACTGCATCCTTCTCCTTTGATGTGTAGAGCAGATTTTCAGGCTGGGAAAGGAAGAGAAATAAAAGAATCAGGTACCAGGTAGAGGCTGAGCCCAAAAGTGATCTTCAGCCAGAATTCTAGAACATGGGAACAGGTCTCTCTCATTAACAGTACCTGGACTGGGTGGGTCAGAGCAGAGGCTCAGAGGGCTAGAGTACATGCTGTATATGCAGGATTCCTGGGCTTCATTCCTGACACTGAACCACATGATCCTCCAAACATTGCTGAGAGCAACACCTGATCTGGAAGTAGTCCCTGACCACCATCAGACCACCATCAGTTGTGACCCCAAATTAAAACCAAAAACAAATTAAAGAAGACCTGGGCAGGTTCAGAGTGATAGTACAGCTTGCCTTGCACATAGCTGACCCAAGTTCAGTCCATAACATTCTAAATGGTCCCCTGAGCAGAGCACAGCAAAGGCGTGATTCCTGAGCACAGAGGCAGGAATAACTCTTAAAGCATTATCAAGTATGTCCAAAAAACAAAAGATGAAAGATTTTGGCCTATGAAGAAGAAGATAGCAACTTCATTGCAGATGGAAAAGTGAGACAGATTTTCAGTCAAACTGTGATAACAAAGTATTGCAGTGAGCCTAGGACAGAAACTGTGGCTCCAAAGCTGCTGTTGCCATGAAATACCAAAATGGGGGTTTGGGCAGGAGGAAGGTTGTCTGCTCACAAATCTCATAGCCAGCCAATATAAGCCAGCAGGATAGGCATACCTGTAGGCAAGGTACTTTCAGATAAGAAGTCTCCTCTGTGGTCCAGGAGCTACCGAAAAACAGTTCTTGCTAGTTACAAACCATAAAGAGGATTGAGGAGAGAGGACAGTGAAGTCCGCATGAACAAGGTAGATATGAGGCTGGTTTCTTTTTTTAAATTTTTTTATTTTGGGGCTTATACCAGGCGATGATCATGGATTACTCCCGACTTTTCTTTTTTTTTTTTTTTTTTTTTTTTTTGGTTTTTCGGGCCACACTCATTTGATGCTCAGGGTCACTCCTGGCTAAGCGCTCAGAAATTGCCCCTGACTTGGGGGAACCATATGGGATGCTGGGGGATCGAACCGTGGTCCTTGCTTGGCTAGCGCTTGCAAGGCAGACACCTTACCTCTAGCGCCACCTCACCGGCCCCTACTCCCAACTTTTCACTCAGGAATTACTCCTGGCAAACTTGGAGACCATGTGGGATGCCAGGGATCTAACCTGGTTTGGAAGCATGCAAGGTGTGCACCCTACCCACTGTCCTACAGCTTCAGCTCCCATTAGGCTGGTTTTTATTTATTTTTATTTATTTGTTTGTTTATTTATTTATTTATTTATTTATTTATTTATTTATTTATTTATTTATTTTGGTTTTTGGGCCACACCCGGCGGTGCTCAGGGGTTACTCCTGGCTGTCTGCTCAGAAATAGCTCCTGGCAGGCACGGGGAACCATATGGGACAACGGGATTCAAACCAACCACCTTAGGTCCTGGATCAGCTGCTTGCAAGGCAAAGCCGCTGTGCTATCTCTCCGGCCCCGAGGCTGGTTTTTTTTTTTTTTTTTTTTTGGTTTTCGGGCCACACCCGTTTGATGCTCAGTGGTTACTCCTGGCTAAGCGCTCAGAAATTGCCCCTGGCTTGGGGGGAACCATATGGGACGCCGGGGGATCGAACCGCGGTCGCGATCTTTCCTTGGCTAGCGCTTGCAAGGCAGGTACCTTACCTCTAGCGCCACCTCGCCGGCCCCCCGAGGCTGGTTTTTAATGAACGAGCAGGACCTAAGCCCAAGGAGAGAAGCAAGAAGGATCCCCAATCAGAGATTAGCTAGAAGGATGAGATATTGAGTGACACTCCAGTTTGGATCCAGTAAAATTATTTCTCAAATTCGATTTGAGACAGTCTGACTTTGGATTGGGATAAAGCCAGGGTAGCAGGTTTAGTCTGTATAAGCTTATCTCCTTTTATGCCCTTGAGACTAAAGGAAATGAGGACCAAAATAAAACCAGGATTCAGAAGGTGAGTCTGTCATGGCTCCACATGTTTCTGGAAGTAGAGGCTAATGGTGCAGCTTGGCAGTACTTAGAGGGAGGAATAATGTCGTAGCAGGATCCTAGGAATCCTTTGCCTATCTCAAAAGAAAATAAGCAGAGGATTGGGGATGGAGCAATACTACAGCAGATGAAAGCATTTGCCTTGCATGTGGACAACCTGGGTTTGATCATTGGCATCCTAGATGGTCCCCTAAACACTGCCAGAAGTAAATCCTGAGTACTGCCAGATATGACCCAAAAAAAATTAACTAAATAAACAAAGGGGTGAGGGAAAGGTGGGTAATCATGTTCAAGCCTGGGGCACATGATCCAGGCAGTGTAGACATGCTCTAATGGTAGCTATCACATATCTTTGTACATGTGTATAGGTCAAGTGTGTGTGTATGCACATAATAATACGCAGCATATTGAGAGTATGTGTCTACACGTGTGAGGTTAGGAGTGCATGGTGAGCATACATGAGCATGTGTTAGTATAAATGTAAACATGAGTTTGTGAGTTATGTGCATATGGAGCTGCCTCAAATGGCATTTCACCATTGACCCTGAGACCCTATTCTTCCTGAATAAAAAAATGTCAAGAGTCAAACCTCCAGAATATCTCTCAATTTCATCAACTAAAAACAAAGTCTATACACTGGGATAACTCTACTCCTAACTTCAGTGCCCAGTCTATGGTTCTTTCCATGAATATTCTAGCTTTAGAGGGCCTTATCTGTTGAGACTATGGCCATTCCTTCACTGAAACCCCGGTAGTGCCAGGAAGTGCCTGTCTAATGTCAGCACATTATATGTTCACAAAAATCCTTGCTGAAATAATGAATGAATGAATGAATGAATGAACAAATCCAAGCACAATTGCACAATATTGGGCATGAAAATTAACTTGAGGGGCCAGGGAGATAGTACAGCTATAGAGCATTTGCCTTGCATGTGGCCTATCTAGGATAAATGGTGGTTCAAATCCTGGCATCTCACATGGTCCCCCATGCCTGCCAGGAGTGATTTCTGAGCATAGAGCCAAGAGTAACCCCTGAGTACCGCTGGGTGTGACCCAAAAATAAAAACAAAAAAAATTACTTAAGAGGTTGGGACAGAACATCTTCCTTCTGAGCCTCACATTGCTTACCTATAAAATGAGTAAAGGTACCAGTAACAAGGCTGGGTGAGGATAAAATGAGATATATGTCAGGATTTAATGCTCGAATCCATCACTTGGCAATTCTTCTTGCTATAGGGTTACACAGAATTTGGGGAAAACAAGGAGTTCCATATGGTGCTAGAATGGAATGCGGATGCTAAAACCATAGAAGAGGTATAGAAGAGTATGGCCAGGGTCTACATGGCCCACCAAGAAACTTGGTTGAATCCAGTGGAAGTCACTGGGGAGAGGGGTGGCTGGAAGGGGTTGGATGCTTTTTCCTTCCCTGCCTCCAGACAGGGTCCTGGAGCCTCACCTTGACATCTCGGTGGGCGATGTTCTGGCTGTGCAGGAACTGGATAGCAGAGCCAATATCTCTCATGATCTCCGCAGCTTCTGCACAGAATGGGTGAGTACAGGAAAACCAATCAAAGGTCAGAGTCTGGGGTCCACATTACCATCCCACATGGGTTATCACAACGTAGGGCAACACTCCTATACCTTAGGAATCCTACATCATGCTCTCACCCTAGGAACCCTAGCTACTCTGGAGTACCTCCACAACACCTTACTTCCTTCATCAGATCAATTTTCCCCAGAACAGCTGTTGGTTGGCACCAATAACCCTAATACCTCAGCTGTTAAAGATTAACAAAGCTCCTTAGAAGATGTCCTGTCCTAATTTCTCTTCTCTTGAGGACACTGAGACAGAGTGGTGCATTCTAGTCCTACAGTCCAGCACCAGCCAGCCATAGAAAGGGTCTGCCCCTTTAAATAAGACACCTCCCTTTAAATAATACCCTGCTGAGTCTATCAAACCCTCCCCATGATTGGCAATTGGAAGAAACAGTTGAGAGTAGGTTGGAGACCAAGTAGAGGTTGGAGACCATTAAAGGAGACAGTTGGAGGAGCAGGAAGAGAGTTTGTTGGCAGTTAGAAGAGACAGTTGGATAGTTCCAAACCCAGCTCTCTCTCTCCCTCTTTATCTCTCTCCTGGCCTAGGGGTTTGTCATAGGCCCCTGGGCTTCTCTAATAAATAGACTGTGATATATATCAGATTCTTGCCTACAAGGCCCCATGGCCTCCGCACCAGGTGCCCATCTCCGGTGGTTCAGATCTAACAGTGCCTTGCCTGTCATTTCAGAGTAAAACCATCCATCCGAGCTTAAGACTTGCATTGTTCTGTTGCATGAACGTACCTCTCTCAGTGAATGCCTGGTCCCCACGCTCCTGGATTCTGCTGAATAACTCTCCACCTTCCATGCTGTAAGAGAAGGTAGCCGTGAGCAAGAATTGGGAATCAGCATGCCCCGATCATGGGCCTCAGAATCTATTGTTCTTGTCCATTCTTGGACATCCAGAACCTGGTGCATGATGGGATGATGGCTGGGATGGGCTGCACTGAGTTTTTAGACCCAGGAGAGGGGACTTAGATCCTTGCCAGTGAGCCTATATAGTCCTACTGTTTTCTCCTCCTACCTGGAAGAGGCTTGGACACCACACTCCCATCCAATTTCTGTTTCCTTAAATGTGGGGATGAGATTCCAATTATCATCAGCACCTCAGTGGTCTAACCACCAACCACCATGTACTACACCCTGAATGAACATCTCTATGTATATTTCTATGTGACTCTCTCCTTTACCTCTCTCTGCCTCAGCCATCCCTTTAGTGAAATGTAGAGATTTTAACACCAACTTCACAGATCTTTGAAGATGAAGAACACAAATGGAGCCTTTAGAAAGGGGCCAGACACAGGGCAGATGCTCTGTTAAGATCTGCCTTCACATTTTACATGTGAAATACAGAGATTCGGAGAGATCAGCAGCTGCCAAGCGTCACATAGCTAATGGCTGACAGAGTCAGAATTGGAACCTCATATCTGGCTCAAGAGCTGGTGAGCCCAAGAGTGAGGGAGACTGAAAAGGCAGCCAGGGAGGAGATGGAGGCCCAGGCTCAGGGCCAAGGATCTGAGGAAAACAGTGGCCAGGCCATGAGGCTGGTAGGAAAGGCCACTGATGAGAGAGGCATTCATTGGTGGCTGACTCTAAGCTCTGGTCACCCAGCATCTGTAGGATCAGGAGAGACAAATTGGAGGGGGGGTGAGGGGACTATGTATATCCTGTGTCCTCCAGACTCTTCCATCACAACATTCAGAGCTCAGCAACCTTCCCCAACTCTCCCTGCTCCTTTTAGAGGGTAACTTGCAGCCAGATCCCAGCACCTGCTGTACCTTCACCTTGTGGAGAAGCCCTGTAGCCAGCAGCATAACCCTGAGAGCAGGTCCTGCAGGGCTTGCCCTGAGACTGGCTCACCACTTAAAGCTGCTTCCAAAAGCAAAGGAGAGCCACTGCCAGCCCTTTCAATGGAGCCCCTGAATCTCCAGAGCACCCTATTAAGAGATTTCCACCCACCCAAAAACTAAATATAAAAAAAAACAGGGCCTGGAGAGATAGCACAGTGGCGTTTGCCTTGCAAGCAGCTGATCCAGGACCAAAGGTGGTTGGTTCGAATCCCGGTGTCCCATATGGTCCCCCGTGCCTGCCAGGAGCTATTTCTGAGCAGACAGCCAGGAGTAACCCCTGAGCACTGCTGGCTGTGGCCCAAAAACAAACAAACAAAAACAAACAAAAACAAAAAAAATAGGGCATAGAGAGAAGTGCCCTGGAGCCAGGGAGTACCCAGAGATCCCATTGAAGGACTGATGCAAGTGAACCAACAGACATACCATTCCATGATGATGAGGAGACAGCGCTTGTTGTGGTGCATGTTCTCATACACATCCAGGATGCGCACAATATGGGGGCCCCCTGAGGCCTGCCAGTGGTGCTCTACCTCTTGCCGGGCCTTGGGGCTGTCATACAGGAGCTGAGGGCAGGTGGACATAGAATACATCAGGCTCACTGCCTGCTCCCCAGCCCACCTGGAGCCACCCAATGTCCTGCCCTTACTTTATAGATAAGGACATAGAAACTCAGAGAAGCCAAGGTAGCACAGTTTATAAAAGACAAATGTGGCTGTTTCCCTGATTTAGACTCCATTAGCCTCTACACCTGATGGGGGAGAGTGGGGTAGCTTCATACAGTTTGGCTGATGATGACACAGGTAGGCCTTGGAGGTGGCTGGCAGCTGGAAGAACTCAGAGGCCTGAGAAACCCCTACTGCCCTTCCTGGGGGGACTAGAGAAGTAGAAATTAATTGCGCTTTGTCATCAAATCCCACAGCCAAGCCAGGCCAGGCCAGAGGCAACCCAGCCCTCTAGCCTCAGTCTTACAGAGAGGTGACACAGTGGTGACCGAGTTTGGAAATGGTAAGAATGGCACAGGATGGCTCCTGTCATAGGAGACATTGTCCAGCATTTCTCTGACATACAGGGGCAGATGCAGGAAAAGCGGGCACTGAGAATAGAACCTCAGTCAGTCCTCAGCGGGCCAGGAAAGTGCTAGCATGTAAGGAAAGGCTCCCTATGGGAGTAGGTGAGCCTATGTCTGTCAATCTGTCCAACACCAAAGAACCAGACCCAGAAAAGAGAAAGTCAAGACTACACTTCTGTAGGGAGTTAGGATAATTAAAACTTCATCTTCTCACTAAGCAGAAACAAAACAAGCAAAAAA
The DNA here is from genome assembly GCF_024139225.1 of Suncus etruscus. Classification (NCBI taxonomy): domain Eukaryota; kingdom Metazoa; phylum Chordata; class Mammalia; order Eulipotyphla; family Soricidae; genus Suncus; species Suncus etruscus. The sequence goes on along the minus strand of NC_064854.1, from coordinate 123,680,878 downwards.
TAAAGGGGAGGAGGGGGGTAGAGGAGGCTACTTCTACATAGGAAAATTGTAATAAATTCTAGTAGAAAAGTCTTGCTTGGGATATGAGTTCAGGTCAAAACCAGGACACAGAGATTGTATATCTTGTTGTTTTTTTTTAACCCTCAAATGCACCAATAATATATAGCATCATTCCTTTTTTGCATAGGCACACTAAAATGGGGAAATCTTGTGTATAGAAAGAAGTTCTTATCTAATAGGAATAAGAATCCATAAGTTTTATGTTTTGTTTTGGTTTGTTTTTTTTTTTTTTTCAGGCCCGCTGACACTCAGGGGTTACTCATGGCTCTGCACTCAGAAAAAATTCCTGGCTTGGGGGACTATATGGGACACCAGGGAATCCAACCAAGGTCTGTCCTAGGTCAGCCACAAGCAAGACAAATAGCCTACCACTGCACCACCGTTCCAGCCCCAAGAATCCATACATTTTATAATACAGGGTGCCTTCCTCCCTGAAAATTTGTCATGGGGGCTTGAATTGGACCTCATGTGATCGAATATCGACTGTCCAACCCTGAACCCCAGCTCCCAACCTTAGAACTGACACTGTTCTCTGCACCAGCAAGAGGAATCAACCCCCCGCCCCCGGGGAAGGCTCTAATACCACTGTGTCACTAACTTGTACCAGGGTAGTTTCATATGATACCTGTCAACGAGGAAACAACAACAACTTGATCTAAGGATAGGTTGCCCTACCTCACCACCCAACAGTGAGATGAAAACAGAAGTCCCTCCATCCTAGAATCTGTGCAAAAACCAAGTGCTCTAATTACAAAAGACTGACCACAATAGCCTCAAATGAACAGAACTTTTCCTGGGACCATAAAGAAAGACTTTATCTTAGACTTTGTCCTAGGATCTGTGCAAAAACTAAGATCTCTAATTACAGAGGACTGACTTTGACAACTGCAACTGAGCAGAACTTTTTCTGGCACCATATAGACTTTGGGGTTTGACAACTAACATGTCTGGAGCCTGTAGTTGGTCTCATGATAGTGTGCTTCAAGGGTAAAGACACCCAGTATATCTTAGGTCAAGGGAATTTTCTTTCTAATTTCCCCAATAATACTGTGCCAATGGGAAAAAAAAAAAAACAAAACTTGCCACATCAGCATTTTTTCTTTTTCTTTCTTTTTCATTTTTTCTTCTTTTAAAGCGGCTCCCTGCCTTTTTTTTTTTAACAGAACCATGGAACATTGTTCTACCTCATATTTTTTGTTTTGTTTTGTTTTATTGGGTCACACCCAGCAGTACTCAGGGGTTACTCCTGGCTCTATGCTCAGAAAATGCTCCTGGTACGCTCAGGGAACCATATGGAATGCCAGGATTTGAACCATCATCCTTCTGCATGCAAGGCAAATGCCCTACCTCCATGCTATTTCTCCGGCCCTTCTACCTCATATTTTTTTTATTCTTCCTACAAATTAAGAAAGAAAAAAAAAGTAGATGGGACTCAGGGAGCAAGTGGTCTTAGGATCATTAAGTGAAAATAAAAATATGATCAGACCCGGGGCCGGAGAGATAACATGGAGGTAAAACATTTGCCTTGCATGCAGAAGGACGGTGGTTCAAATCCCGGTATCCTATATGGTCCCCTGATCCTGCCAAGAGAGATTTCTGAGCATAGAGCCAGGACTGAGTGCTGCCAGGTGTGACCAAAACAAAACAAAACGAAAAATGGTCAGACCAAAGTCAATGACAATAGAATCAAGAGACCCAAACTATAACAAGCCATACACCAAAAGGACCTGTTACACTAGCAGTCCTGGGGGCTAAGGGTGAAGGTATGGGATGCATCCTGGGAACTATGGTGGAGGGAGGTCAACAATGGTGGGAGGAAATGCCCTAATTCACTGTCACTATGTGCCTGAAACACAACTGTGAAAGACTTGTAACTCACGTTGGTCTCAATAAAAATTAAAAACAAAAAAACAAAAAACTTCACCTTGTCCAGGAGCAAAGACAGGAAGGAAACAATCACTGAGAAGCAAGCTGCTTCTCAGGTGGGTTGCCCCAAATCAATAAGGGACTCTGCTTCCCCTCTGGAGGCTGCCATGCAGGGCTGGCTGGGATCATAGGCACTCTCCTTGCTGAAGGGAGGTGTTAGCCTCAGGGTGGCACTGCTGCCCAAGCACAAAGCCCTTAACATAAGAGGTGTGGACTGAGAGGCAGTCTGGGCTCAGGGAGGACCACAGTTTAGGGAAGAGATGGCCTGGAGCAGAGACTGTTTTTGAGAACTAAATTCCTCCAATGACTCAGACAAACTTTTGCAGTCCCACAAGTCTTTGAAATGGAGTCATACAGAGCACCCCATCACTACTGCCACACCCACACCCCAAAACAGGATGCATCATAGCAAGACTGGCAACAGGTGGGCGGCCTTAAAATCCTGGCTCAGGTTTACTCCGCCCTGGCCTACAGCTGTCACCATATAGCCAGTCCCAGGGAATGAGCGAGGCCCTGGAGTGGTCCTGCCTGGAGGAGGTGTTGTGGAGGTGGAGAAATCAGCACGAAGCAAAGCGGGGAGGCAACTGGTCCTGAATGGGGAAAGCAGAAATGAGCCATTCCACCACCACCACCACCACAACCCTCCACCCCCAGCTGCATAGCTAAGGCCCAGCCACACTTGTTTCCTCTGGCTGAGAACAAGGATTGCTGATGCTCAAGGCTGAGGCTTAGATCAGCCACATCCTGCCAACACCTGAAGGACCCCAGACTGCCCCTACTCTGGTGGTCCTCTTCTGTGGATGGGAAGTGCCAGGGCAAGATTTGCGGGTGGCTCTGGGGCCATACTCTCTAAGCAATGGTAAACCAGGGCAGGCCAGTGTCATAAGAGCAACAGTTTTCAATGAAGATATTCCAAGGGGATCACAGGGAATTCCAGGATATTCCAAGGGGATCACAGGAGAAAATTGCATAATTGGGGGGCCAAAAGACTTGGAGTACAACCTGGGGTTGTAGGCCAGGGAAAGGGATGGTGGCATATTTAGGAAACAAGGGGAAAAGGAAAGGGGCTCAAATTGGGCAAATGCTGAGAAAAACAGTCTCAGATAAGAGAGAGGAAGGTGTAAATTTCACATTTGCTGCCCCTCTAATGACCCCCCCCCCACTCTGGATTTGTTCACCAGAGTCTGGAGTGTGAGAAGCTGGGCAAGCTTCCCCCACATCCCAGCTGAGGGACTCTTCTTCCATCAGTGAGAGGCCAAGCTGGACATTTACATGGAAGCTGCTGTCGACATACAACCACACCCTGAATCCACACACATACACGTTGGACCCCTTGTATCTTTTTTGGGGGGGTTTTGGGCCACACCCGGTAACACTCAGGGGTTACTCCTGGCTATGTGCTCAGAAGTTGCTCCTGGCTTGGGGGACCATATGGGACACCGGGGGATCGAACCGCGGTCCGTCCAAGGCTAGCGCAGGCAAGGCACCTTACCTTCAGCGCCACCGACCCCTTGTATCTTAAGGTGACTCCAGCCCACTCTTTAGCCACGATGCAACACTCTCCTCCCTGTCTTGCTTTCACCCCACCAACTTCTCCAGCCTGTCCAAGTGTTGCCCTCGCTATCTCCTAGACATTCTCTTCCCTCCATCCTGCCTTTGATATCTCAAACCTGAACCAAACTCCTCTCTTCTTTCATGGAATCTCAAGGCCAAATCTCCAATGCTTTTTGTGGACCTCAGTCATGCATTGCCTTTGACTTTTCTCCCCTACTTTAAATCATACACACACACACACACACACACACACACACACACACACACACACACACACACACACACACACCACTACCCTCTTCCTCCAGATAAAGGTTTATCTCCTTCTTTTACTTTCAGAAGTACTTCTTTAAATTTCTCTTCCAATTCATTTGCTACTAAATTTGACCCCAAAACCTCTCCTGTTCTGACAAGATGATATATTCTAGTTCTAAAGACACCTTCCCTCTCAAATCTCTATGCGGAGGCCACAAATGCTCTTGCTCTGCCATCAGGTCAAATCCCTCTTTTCGAGACAGTCTCTGTACAATTGCCTCCTCCTCTGGAAAATTCTCCCAGCATCATCTTCAGTGGTTTTTGCCTCTGTACCTCTCATCAGGCTGGATGTAGCTTGGGGCTCACAGGCTGGGCCCATAAATGTGGCTGTTAGCTAAAAATCAAGCAAGAAAAATGGGCTCCTGAACAAAGGGATCACGGATGGACCTGGGACCCGAGAGGGAGCTAGGAAGTATGGAAGAGAGAGGAAGAGGGAGGGTGAGGCAGAGGAGGGGTTAGGGTGCCTTATGGCTGGGCCTCCACTCTGGGTTTTGCTGAAGTAAAGGAGCAGGTGGCACCACCCTGAGCTGGAGCCTTTCAGTGCTTCCCACCACACACAGTCTATATTTAGGGACATTTATCATGCAGATTAAAATAGCCCTTCTGTGAGTGCCAGGACACCAGAGACAGGCGCAGGGCAGAAGAGGGTTGTCCCCAGGAAACTCGAGAGCCCCGCTGGCCTCCGGCAGTAGCCCAGCTGCTAAGCAATTTCTGGGTTGTCATTCTCAACCCTTCCTATTGGCCACGAATATCTCTACAAACCACCAGAGCCTCAGTTTCCTCATCTTTCTATCCCATAACTTTCTCCTCTTTCTCCAAGACCTCAGGGGCTCTCACTCTCCCTCATCCTTGACTCATTTATAATCTCAATGCTCACCGAGGAACATGCTCCATACAGGAAACTGCACGGGTCTTAGTTTTGACTCACCTCGGGAGTTTTGACACACCCACGACCCTCCACCCCCATCAAAACAGAAAACATTTCCAGCTCCCCAGAAAGCTCTCACGTCATCACCCATTTCCCTTCTGTGCTGTGCTTGCTCAAAACCTACAATTAGTTTGTTCCTTTGATAACTCTTCAAGTAAACACACATATATAGATATTGGACTTTGAATGTGCTGGCTTTTTCTGGGCACTAGATAAATATTAGGAGGAGAAGGCATCTATATTAATATTCACTTTTTTTTATAGGGCCCACACAGAGCACTGGGAAGGTGGGTTCATCAGGGTCATTTCCTGTAATCCTCAGCCAGCAATGCAGCTTAACCAACTTGTTCAAATCTAGTGCTATGGTCCTTGGGGATAGCAGTGCTGGGACCACCGGGTGTTGATCTGATAGTACTCAGGGTGCCTGATAGTGCCAGGATCACACAGAGGGCCTTGCACATTCTAAGTACATGCTCTACCACTTGAGCTATCTCCCTGGTCATTCACAATCACCATTCTTAGCTGAGAAACTGAAGCACAGAAAAAGGAAGTGACTGCACCCAGATCGCACAATCATGCCTCCATCTGGAGGGCCTGGGACCTGGTGCATGAGCTCTGATAAAATCTGAATCTTCCCTTTAATGAATTAATTGGTGACTCAATGGTTTTCAAAAATATACTTGCTACTGAACCTTTTCTTTCTCTTCCATCTCGTTAGTTTTTTTTTATTTTTTAAGATAATTTTGCCTGGGGCCCGGAGAGATAGCACAGCGGCATTTGCCTTGCAAGCAGCCAATACAGGACCAAAGGTGGTTGGTTTGAATCCCTGTGTCCCATATGGTCCCCCGTGCCTGCCAGGAGCTATTTCTGAGCAGACAGCCAGGAGTAACCCCTGAGCATCGCCGGGTGTGGCCCAAAAACCAAAAAAAAAAAAAAAAAAAAAAAGATTCAACAAATGAAATATGACAATATGGTCAAAACTGCTCCCCCCTTATCCCTTATCCTCCATCTCTGGAGACCCAACTTTACCTCCTCTTTAATAAGATTCATTCTCACTGCTTTAGCCCACAGGCCAGTGCTATACATTGGTTTCATCTGGGCTGGTACAGAACTATATTTCCCACTACAAAGAAGCATGTGCAAACAAGAGGCCCTTTTTTTCAGCGGGGAACTCAGCACAGGCCTACAGGACGGGAGGACCAGGTTCTACATCTTACCTCTCTAGAACAGAACTCTGCTCTCCCTGTGTTAACCTATAGGCTGGAACTAGACGGGGGAAGGTGGTCTCTGGAGGGGGATTACCTCAGAATCACTCTCGTCCATATCACTACTCCAAGGAGCTGCTCTGGATTTCCATGTATTTCAGTTCCAAGTGCTGAATTCATTGGAAACCACCAACTTTGGTCCCCAGTGACAACAGGGAGACAATGACCTGACAACCCACAAACTCCCATTCTTGTCTCACTACCATGCTATCTTCCTGGTGAGTGGGAGGATAGGGGTTCACCAAAGCAAGAGGGTCTCTTGGAGCTTCAAACATGCTCTCAGGTTTTAGTTGGTGCCCAGTTGATCCCTCACACACAACATAGGTTTCTAAGGCAGGATGTAAATGTGCTGGAGATATGACCCTGACTCAAGCTAGACAAGTCTCTAACTTGAGACAACTTGTTTCCTTCACTTGTTTCCTTAACACATGACACATGTTTGAACCTTGGTTTCTGGAGAAGTGGTTTCAACCTCTCTCATCTTCCCTTATTCTCTTTTGCCAAATTCTCATAGCTGCCTCCAGAATCCAAAGCCAGGTGCCAAAGAGCCCTGCCAACTCTACCAATGGACCCCAGCAAGAATGAGGGTCCTGCCCCCACCTACTCATTATCACGCCCATATCACCAGATAGAAGGGCAATCTCTGCCAGGCCACCTCACTGTCTCCAAGCTGTGGCCCTTGCCTTTCTACCCAGCACAGGGTTTCAAGGAGGTAGAGGAATTTTTTTTGGTAGGAGGGGAAGGAGGGAGTATTGAACAACATCAGGGATTACTCCTGGTTTTGCACTCAGAAATTACTCCTGGTAGGTTTGGGTATGTGGGGGGGGGGGGGGGTATGTGGGATGTGGTAGATGGAACCTGGATTGGCTGAATGTAAGGCAACCACCCTACCCTCTGTACTATTCTTCTGACCCCTTGTAGAGGAATTCTTCAGTTTAGGAGCTAGGAAAACAACAAAAGCACTTGCCTCTTTGGAAAATAATTTGCACGATACAAAGCACTTTCCCTTATCTCATGGGAATGCCAAGAGTGCCACCCAGTGAGACAAACAGGGAGGGGACCTCAAGCCCAATTTACAGATTGAGGATCCAAAGACTCCTGTGGATAAAGTCATTGCCCTGGGGCCACCAGGCTGGCCATGGCAAGGGCGAAACAGGGAGAACAGGGCTTTTGAAAGAGGACCCTGACAACTCCCCCTCCCGTAAGGGGAAAAGAGAGGAAGGGTTGGCCCCAGATGGAGAGGCACCGGCCAAAACCACAGCTTACACAAGACTTGGGAAACTTGTTCTGAAATAAATTCAAGCATAGAATCAGAGGTATGTGTTTGAGAGCAGGAGCATATGTGGGGGTGTGAACGCAGGGGAACATGAGTACACGCATGTGAAGGGGTGTGTATATGGGTGTGGACGAGTATAAGAAGTATGGGGGTGTCGGGTGTGTATGGTGAGCCTGAGAGTGGTGAGTAAGCCTATGTGTCCTGCCTTATATATATATTCCTGCCTTTATGAGGCAGATTTGCTCATAGGTGTAGGACCCCCCCCCAAAATCTGTCATTTATTCCTCCAATATTTTCTACTTCTCTGGAGTCAGTACAGAGAACTGGCAGAAAGGTACCCAAAAATGACTGAGGGGGTTGGATGTCACCTCTCAACTTGTGATTACCTTGCCCAAGCAGATGACCAGTTCCAGGTCCCTTCACTCAGACTTCCTCTCTCACTGAGATCCTGTCATGACATTTTAGGAAGACCTGGAAAGGCACTAGAGCCTCAGACATAACTGGGCTGCCGAAACTATTGCGTAAAGACAAGGCACCCAATACGCTTCTAGCCACCTCCCAGTCCAGGAAGGCCCCCGACTCAGGCCTGCAAGCTCACCCACGTAATAGCTCTTGTCCAAATGTTCATGGGATCTCCATCTGCCTCATACATATACAAAGCCCCAAGGCCAACAGCCTGGACGAGCAGCCTCCCCCACATCACCCCAACCACCAGCATTCCCAGCCAATTAACCTTCAGCTGTGGCCTCTGCTGAGACACCCACTCCTTCCGGGGGAAGAGAGTTAACTTACAATCTCTCTCCAGTGAGGTAGCAGCAAATTAAGAAATAGCAACGCTGAATTTCATAAAACTGACAGTCTGAGAAATATTGACCCTGAAGTAAAGGGAACCTCCTCAAGGCCAGGGATCCAGTTTCTCTCACTGTCCTGCTGGCAACTTCACATGCCCTGCTCTCTGACTGAAGGATTTCAGACATCTTAGAACTACAATGTGTGACAGAAGTCAAATAAAGCATACATCAGGAGCTGAAGGGACAGTACAGAGGGTAAGGAGCTTGCCTTGCACATGTCCGAACTAAGTTTAATCCCTGGCACCCCATATGTTCCTCCAAGCCCACCAGAAGTGATTCCTGAGCACAGAGCCAAGAGTAACCCTGAGCTCCGATAGGTGTGGTCCTAAATTCAAACACACACACATAACAGAAATAAAACTGAGCACAACTTTTAATCCTGAACTCCTCGGGACCCTCCTATTAAGAAAAAAAATTGTTTTTTGGTTTAGGAGCTACATCCAGCAGTTCTCAGGGTACCAGATAGGATGCCAGGGATCAAACCTAGGTCAGCAGCTATAACTGCTCTAGTCCCTGCATTCTAGGATTGGATCCTTGCCACCAATTGCTCTCCCAAATTCCAGCAGGAGTGACCCCTTAGACATTGCCAAGTGTGGCCCCCAAAACAAAAACAAAAAGGAAGGAAATTAGGTCAGCTCTGCTGATAGTATCATCATCCTATGATGGGGGACAGAGATATTCAAGGAAACTTTTCCAAGATCATGTTTTTTTTTGGGGGGGGGGGTTGGGTTTTTTTGGGGGGGGGGCCACACCCGGTGGTGCTCAGGGGTTACTCCTGGCTTTCTGCTCAGAAATAGCTCCTGGCAGACACGGGGGACCATATGGGACACCGGGATTCGAACCAACCACCTTTGGTCCTGATCGGCTGCTTGCAAGGCAAACGCCGCTGTGCTATCTCTCCGGGCCCCCAAGATCATGTTTTAAAAGAAAGTTTGTTTCAGGCCTTATAAGAAAAAGTATAACATCCTGGCAACATCTTTGGCTGTGATTTTGCAAACAATGCAAATATTCAAATAAGCATAGACAGATTCCCAGTAAGGACTCAGCCCATCGGTAGAACTGCACCATGGCCTTCCTTCCAGGAGTGCTGAGATAAAGCATCATCAGGGTTCTGACTCCCCGGAGCTCCCACTTTTTTCTGGGCCACAGGAGAGAAGCTAGAAGGACTGGTATGGTCCTACTATGGTCACACCTTGTAGGGATTTAATCCCAGCCTGGGGCAAGGCAGTCAATAATGCTGACTCGAGATATTTCTGGACTGATGTTTAAATTGTAATGACTGTGTTCAATGCCAAACACACACAACAGAACCAAGCAGAAAGTTATAAGAAAAAGTAGAATTACAGTTCTCCTGTGCTTATTAATTCATTTGGAGGGACTGGGAGCCACACACAGCGAAGCTCAGGGGTCCATATGTGGAACCAAAGATTAAATCTAGATTAGTTATATGCAAGGCAAACACACCTTAACCCAATGCTATTTCTCCAGCTCGCAAAGCTCTCATATTAAAGAATCCCATCTCTACAGAGAAAGGCTGGAAATAAGAAAAAGTACTTTGTCAAGGATAAATGAGTGGATAAAGAAACTATGGTATATCTACATAATGGAATACTATGCAGCT